>NW_007578423.1:221661-234015 GCF_000690725.1 Stegastes partitus | reverse complement strand
TGTCTTATTGTTCATTCATAAGTTCAGTTGTTAAGTTCGGTTGTGGCATGCCACAGGAAATGAGGGTCAGCAGAGCAATACGTTAAGCCCAGGGCACTTCATTGCGCCTGGCCATTTAGGCCATCTGCTAAGGTCTGAGCGGTTTTCCCCAAAAAGTTTCTTTGTGTTAGATCCTTTGAAGCTCTGATAGGTGTGATAAGGGAATTCCTAAGGGAGCTCTGCTTCCTCACTCCTCCGAGTCTGCAGAACTGATTTACATGGCCCTGGGACCTGCAGGATAGTTCTGTCTTTTTTATGGCATGTGACTTGGGTGCTGGAAAGTTCAAATGAAGTTTTCTGAATCCTTTTGGGCATCTGTGTCTGTCCATATCCTACACCTTGTAATCACTTTTTCAGCAGGATTTCATGTCCATCAGTATGATAGCTATTTAACCAACAGGTCTACATGTTTACAAAATTCATTTCTAGCAGGTTATAAAGGTATTTGTCCTCTGACTTCTCAAGGACTTCTGATCACAGTGATTGACATAACTAGATTTTACAAACTGTCTAACTAGTCAATCTGAAATATTCCTAATAGTGCATAAATATAGCATTACTATTCATTATCAATTTCATTTTAGACTTCTGTGTGACAGCTTTAACCTCTCTGCAGTTCCAGACTAAGATTTCTGAAGCAGAAATAAAAGAAGATCCTACAGTGTGCTGTTATTTTGTGTAAATTATTTAGTGTAGTGATTCCTAACCTGTGGGAAAAACTTCAGCATTGTCCCTTCTCTGGTTTGTCTCCAGTGCTTCAGACGACTGCATCTCTGTGGGGAGAGACTCCGTCAGATTCTGCCGATCCTCCGGCTGCTGGTCTGTAAAACACAAACCAAATGTTAGGATTCATACCTACATTCTTCTTGTTTTAGTCATTTTGGTTTCGCTGTACGAGTGACAAAACAAGAGAACGCGTCGGAGCTGGTGGGACTCACTGTTGTGTGGTGAGGTACTGGCTGGTAGACAGAAGGCACTCAGTTTGTCATTCTTGAGTTTTTGCACCATTTTTACAGCTATAAAAAGCAAACAGCACAGTTAACACTAAATACTGTATATCTTTTGGTGTGTAACTCAGGAGACATTTGTATAATAAACGTACTGCTACCTTCACTGAATGGAGCTGTCCGGACAGAATCATACATCTCCTGTCCCAGTATTACAACCTTTGCAAGAGAAAACACAAGCAGTGTAACAATTCATATGATTAATGTGTACTTCCATTTTGTACATAAGGACCACAGATGTGACATATCAACAAATACCTCATTGCTCCAGAGATAGAATTTGCTCTGCCAATTAAAAACATATTCAAGTACATGATGGACCCCAAGCAGTTTTTGGGTGTGTTTTTCTTTTACTCCTGTCATATTTTTACTCACTGTGGGCGTACTTTTAATGTAATATTAATTCCTGAACCTCTGTGTAAACTGTGAAGGAAAAATTACTTCGCTCTCCCTGTAGTTAAGCCTCTGAAGATGACACCAACCTTTTACCCCCTAAACTTTTCCTGACCTCCCCAAATGGATATCCTATGACATCAGCCTATAAAACCTATAACAGACATACACCAATGTACAAATCTTCTTCTATAGGATCTTGACCCCATGTAGATATATTGTAGGAGGACAGGCAGGCGCTCCCTGTGCATCTCAAGGCCCGATTGCACTAAAGTGCTGAGCGATCTTCTTGTTCTCCCTTCCATCCATAAATCTAGATATGGTTTCCCACCAAAGGACGGTACAAGACCTAAGGTACGAGAGAATCCTTAGAATTGATGCTGGCATTGCACTGCATGAACTGCTGCTCTGTTGGTGTCACTTCTCCTGATATCAGTAAACCTTATTTCAACCAGAGTCATCTGAGTCTCCAGTGTGTCTCTCTGTATCAGCCTCCTCATCATCCTCTCTCGACTTCCCTGAATTTCCACAACATAAACCACACAACCATAGCTAGAGGTAGAAAGACTTTTAAAAAAAAACATTTTGTGCAGTATGACTCAGAACATAAAAAAACATAAATCATTTAAAAAAGAAAAAAAATGCTGTTTCTTAAATTTATTTTACAAAAATTGGAAGAAAACAAACAAACAAAAAAAATGGAATCAACGGACAACAAGTGTCCACAGGTGTTACCAATATTGGGGGAAAGTTGGCTTTACATACGTAGTCACTGAACTTTTTTTCACCTGACTGTTGGCCTCAGCTCAGTGTGGCTTTTCTGAAGTGTAGATTCTTTTTGTTTTTTACAGAACCTGGTGCTAGTGGTTAATTTTTCCTGATTTTATTGAGACATGTGAATGATGAAATAGAATTTTAAGCTGAAATTGGGGATGTTATTGAAACAGCATGACAGGTTCAAGGACCTTCAGGAAGTTGAAAGTCCAACAATTCTGGCTGACAAATGGTGAAACTTTTTTCTAGAAACTCAACATGCCTTTGGTTTTGGGGGTCCAGAGAGTGAACCATCTCTTGTCGTGGAAGTTTCGGTCTTACAAGGCTCAAGGTGAGAAACAAAAGCTTCAATCCGCCTGGATCTGTCTTTGAATCATTTATTATTTTGCAGCAAAAATGAGAGAAAGTCAAACACAGCTCGCAGGCTGTCAGTGAGGTTCTCCGTCCGATACAGAGTACAGACGTTTGTTTATACCTAAATGTGACTGACTTCAACCTCCTGCTGTTGCTAAGGCGAACTATAACAAATACATTGTTATTTTGTCACCTACGCAGTTCTTGGCATCGAGACTGAGCTTGTGGTTTTATATGTCTAGTGTGGTTCCTGCCTTAGCGGCGGCTGATGTGGAACTGCTACATCTGAGGGGAAAAATTAATTTATTTTCACATGACAGAAAGTTCAAGCTGTACCAAGAAGTAGGAGTAACGAGATCAAAAGTTGTGGAGGAAAGGTTGCTGGTTCATGTCTCAGTGAGGACACCCGGGATCTTTCTGTGTGGAGTTTGCATGTTCCCCCTGTGCAGCGTGGGCTCTCTCCGGGTTCTCCGGCTTCCCCCCACAAGGTCCAAAAACATGTTGAGGTTAATTGGTGATTCTAAATTGTCCGTAGGTGTGAATGTGAGTGTGCTTGGTTGTCTGTCTCTAAGTGTAGCCCTGTGATAGACTGGTGACCTGTCCAGGGTGTCCCCTGTCTTCACCCTAGGTCAGCTGGGATAGACTCCAGCCCCTCACAACCCTAGTGAGGATTAAGTGGTGTATAGACAATGGATGGATGGATGGATCAGTTCTTTTTGGCTTCAAATCCTCTCACAGGCGTCTGACATATTGTACTTGTTGCAATAAACCTTTTTATATACCATCATCAACGGAGAATTTCTTCATCACCTTCACATCATTGCTACCCAATAAACAACAATAACATTCATAATATATGGTCCTAATAGTTTACCTGTGCGTCCGTGTTGCTGAAACGCTCCCGGTCTGCGATCATCTTGGCAACATCACTTAAAAGTTCCTGTTTTTTTTCCTGTGCAACATCCTCCTTAGACCAGAACTCAGCCATAATTCTACCATGCTCTCTCCACTAGAAATCACATATATACAAAAATTAGAGGTGCAAAGTCAACACTTTTGTTGCAGAGAGAGTTTGCGATAAATGATTCAGGTAACACATACCATGCACTGGAGCAGGTGATCGAAGCTGACCATGTGCTGACAGATGTCACTGAGAGAGAGCATCTTTCTGCAGCTCTCACATAAGAAGAATGTTTTCTGGGATATCCCTTGGCACTCCCACACAGAGCCCAAACCTGATAAGGACACATCATCGTTAAAATACTGCATGCTTTGCTGAAATGACTGGAGTGAATAGGATTTTGTGTGTAGGACAGAAACACATACCGATGATTGGTTCTGTATCGAGCCTCTTCACTCTCAAGTACGTGGACAAGCGACTGCAGCTCCGAGATTTTTCTCCTGTGACAACCATACATAACAAATTAGCACAATTAATGACAACGTGCAGTAACATGAATATTCAGCACTATAGTATCGAAACTTTCTGGAGTTGCTGTGCACTTTTTAGGTCCTGGGAGTGTTTTGGCACATGTTCTGCTTTGTTGCTAAATTTCGCCTGCTTCTGCTCCTCCTCATTAACTTGTAGCAGCTGGAAGGAGTCGGTCGGGACTGGGAAAAAAAAAAAAAAAACGACAGGTGTTTTCTGCGTACCTTCTGGCGTCTTCTGTGTTGGCCTTAATTCTACATCACTCCTCCTCTGCTGTTGTCTCCTGTCAGGAGTTTCTTGGCATCTATCAGTGACAAGATCCTCCTTATTGACATCTGGGAAGTTGGGATGAAAAAGGATGTAAATGAGTGACGATGCAGGTACAGTGTACAAGAATGAGATAAAACAGTACAATGGATAGTGTATAGTAGGGGTACCTATATTCATAATAAGAGGCAAACAAGAATGTGCACATAAACTGGGAGAAAAAAATCTCAGTCGTACCAGGGCTGTGTTCTAATATCCATGCTACCACACTATACAGAATGCCAGAGAAAGACTTAGGAAGTCCCACTAAATATGTCAGATTTAGGGTAAAGCCCACATGCTTTTCTGGCCATTCTGACCCGCAATCTTCTGCAAAGTTACATCCCATATGCCAAAGTAAAAACAAGCTTGAGCCACTGACAGCACACAGAACAGTATACAGCTCATTTCGCACTATGGACTGTGACGGTCAAAGTTTAAGGCGCATTATTATGATGAAGTAGTGTGTTTCCATTGTACACACACTGCATGAAACTACTTGTAGTTGTACTATGTATTTAAAAGTCAAACAACAACAACAAAAAAAGGATGCCATTCGTATGAGCCTCCTCATCTGGCTTAAAATCTTCCTACTTGACTAAATCGAGCAGTGATAATATATGAGTTATGCTACAAGTACACATTTTATTGATGTTGGAGAACGTGGAGTGACAAACGCAGAAGCATCATACCTCGTTTCTCTTCAGTTTGAACGCTAGGACGTGTGTTGGGTTCTGGATCCTTTTCATTCGACCTCGAAGACGGACGAAGCTGGTCCTCACCAGCTTGTGTCACTTCACTGTCAACGCTCTGGCCTCTGACTGAGCGAGTCGCAGCCACACCGGCTTCCTGACCGACGCGGGAGTCTGTGTGTTAAGAGAGGTACAGTATTCAGTGTGGTGCAATTTGAAAATATCTTCAAGTTGATTCTGTTTTTCACATGTGAGTTCTCACTTGGCGTCTGGAGCTCGTTTTTGTCCTCCTGCTCGTTTTCGTCCTGCTCGTTTTTATCCTCCTGCTCGTTTTTGTCTTCCTGCTCTGGTTGGTTATTAGTAGAATGTCCTGACGCTTCATTCTGGGGCATACAAATCCCTGAGAGACAAATGTTGGAGTAACTGGTTCAGCAATTGGAATTCATAATCTTTGATACATTCACAGGTTGTTTTTTAATAATGCTACAAACACAGAGCTATCAAAATAAATATTCAGAAACAGGTACAGGGACACTTGTGGTTTTTAACAAATGCTCGACTGTGTGTTTAGGGTTTTGTTGGATATAAATGTACCAGCCAGCCATGGAGCAGTGTCTTTGCCTGAATGAGTGCCACTGCTCTTTGAACAGGCCTCTTTATACATTATGATAGGTGTAATTATATTTTCTTACATAAATTATATGGCTCATTGCCTGGACCTTTGATCCTGACACATTTACCCAAATAAGTGACCGGTTATGCCCTCACCAGAAGCAGTTAAAGGGTTGCGTTTATGTCTGTATAATCTGATTTATTTAGTAATTGTCCAGCACAGGCTCTGTTATTATAGGCCTATGTTAGCAGGCTTCCTCAACCTGACATTTTAACTGACTTACATGTACAGATAATAATTGATCTATACTGTTTGTCTTCGCAGCACCAGCAGTACGGCAAGACGTTCAGATGCAGATGTCAGTGAAACCACACACGTCTCAGATTACATTAGTAAATGATAAACTAAACATTTCCTCCCCAGTAACATCTATTCATGTATGCAAGTGCAAAATTTCAAGTTCATGTGTATGTAGATGGAATTTAATGCTCCGAAAAGACATTTTACCATCAGCTGTGCTGGAAACTTCACATGGACTGGCACCAGCAGCATCCCCTCTCAAAATCTCAGCAGGAGCAGTTGTGGAGGATGGCGAGGGTTGCTTGTATCTCTTTCCCATAATTTTTTTCAGTTCTTTAAATGCTGAGAATTAAGAGAGACACGGAGAGAAAATTAAGATCAAAACAATGGCCTTATGTACAAAACAAAATGATTAACTTCCACAATAATGAATAATTGTCTGGCGAGTTGATTAGTTTCTGCTGTACCACAGTTGATGAATACAAAGTGGACAAATACGTTTACAAGCATAGATTTACAAAACTTTAGATGTAGATAATCAAATTAGAAAACATATCGACCACATCAAAACCTAAGGAGGAGGAGGAGGAGGAGGAGGAGGAGAAGAATAGAAATGTAATACCTAGAAATGTTGGTTTCTGACATCTTATTTATCTTGTATTTTGCAAATAAAGGGAAACGTCTTTAAACTTTAGAATTCTGTATCATAACTTGCAGTAAAAGATGCTTCTGAAAATACTGAATTAAAAATGTGAATATTTTTGTTCAGTTTTTGACTTTTAGTACATTTGTTTGTTTTTTTTTAAATCTAAAAGACTAATTTTCCCTTTGCCATTGTGGGGAACTGATGGGAAAAATGTGCAACAAGTGAACGGAATCTGCTACGTGCTGCTAACAAGGACACAGCACATAACTTTAACAAAACATGTGTGAGGGTCGCAGGCATCTTATTACAAAATAAAATTGTGGTCTCCCTCATTTAACTTTCAAATAAAACCCCTTGATGCCTCATTATTCCTGACGCAATTTCTGTTTGTTACACGTATCCAATCAGATGATATTGGTTGCAGTTTTCCTTCAGAGAAACTCCACCAGAGTCTGTGTTTAGTCCTTGTCTGGATTGCAAATTTAAAAATACCTTCAGTTACATTCTTTTGCCTGGATAATTTATCTCTCAAGATAATGTTAATATATCAAATAGTACAAGGCCCGTCTTACTAAACTTTGTATTGTGTAAGTCATATAGAACTTAATTTTCTATTTCAGATTATAGAGATACCATTACCTTTCTGCCGTGGGAGAGCATTCAGCTCATGGTACACATCCTTGTTCACTTCTATCATCTAAAGGAAAAACAGAACACAGTATTTAAAAACGCTGCCAGCAAGCTGCCATCTTGCTCTGTTGATGTATAGTCTCATGTTTATGTATTTGTTTTATCACAAGTCCACAGTCCTCTCTGCTGTTTCAGTAAACCTTACTTCTTTTCTGGATTGTTTTTTTCAGGTTCTATACCAATATTTAGTCATCCAGGAGACTAACAGCCGATATACACTTGAAACAGATATGAAAACATTGGTGTCTAAATTTAGAATAACACAAATTCCAGCACAAAGTTTCACTGAAATGATGACGTGATCCACACATTAAAAACCAGACTTGTTTATCATAGTCATCAAAGTTCTCATCACTAATTATTATTCACAACAATCACCTGGATGCTCTGGGATTCGAGGTTTCTCTCCACCTTGGCCAAGTTCTCAATTACGTTCTGAAGCTGATTTTTGCTCAGGTGCAGATTCTGTCCTGGGTAATGCAGTTTCTACATGAAGAGCACATGAAGAGCACAGTTAGGACCTGTGTTAATGCCCTGCTTTACAAGTTTCAGCTACTTTTTTTAACGATGAAACTTTTTGAGCACGTACCACGTAGTTCAGCTGGTGTTTCGGGTTGAACAAGTGAATGTCTCTGCCGTGTGTCAACCTGACTGAACACAGCTGACAGTAGATTTGCTGCTTTCCTTCGCATGACACTAAAATGAACTGATTTAAACCTATATAGCAAAGACAAAACGCAGACTTCTGAGTAAGATCAAAAAGACGCCAATTCGTAGAGATGCAACGCTTGATTTTTCAAAAAACATCAACTAATTGATACTCACCAAATCTAGGGGTGCTTTTTTTTGGCCTCGTATTACTTGTGGAGGTATGGGTCGACTCCACAGGTGGCGTCTTGTAAGTCGTGGCTGTGGTCGAGTGGGGAGCTGCAAGCTGCTCACTCTCATGAATACGTGGTGCACCATCAGCATTTCCTCCCTCTGAATGCTTCACATGTTCAGTCTTAGCAGAAGTTCCACTATTTTCACATTTAACCGATGTTTTTGGTGTTTCAGAAGACAATGCGGCTCTAGGACATTTAGGAGGAATTTCAGTTTTGGAGGAAGTTGCAGTTCTGCATGTGGCGTCTCGCACCGCCGCGGATCGTTTTCGAGAGGTGAGCGCATTATTACACGGAGTAACAGTTCTGCTTTCCAGGGGTCTGGATGCTGCTGCAGATTTTGAGGTCGTATTTGACATGGTTGCACTAGAGGTGGATCCCGTCGGTTTGGAACAGGCTGCTGCCAGGTCTTCTCTTTTAAAAGTCACTTTTAACGATGCCACAGTTGTTTTTGGAGGGATACAAGCTTTGGACTCATTACATGTGGAAGCAGAAGGTAAACAGGCCCTGTTTGTTCCACCTGTGGGTACATTTATACTTAATGCATCTTCACTGCTTCTGGAAACAGTCGAACAAGTGTGGGAGTTGTCAGCTGGCTCAGGCACTTTGATGTGGGTCACTGTGTCGTTTTTATTTGATTTAGGGGGCACTTCAGTTGTTTTGAAGGTGGTTTCAGTCTTTGAGGGCATTTCTGCAGCTGCCTCAGAGTCTTCTGAATCATCAATCTCCATGTCCACCTTTAAAATGAAACAATCGGATTTAGTAGACTGCCAAACTGCCAAAGAAACACAAAGCAATCCTTGCACAAACTGATTTAGGTCATTTCATACCAGTCGATGATGCTTCAGTTGTCTCCTGAGTGGTACTTTAATAAAAAACTCCCAACACTTCATTTACTTTTATCTTTTAGATGGCTGCCTGGATTTGTGCATTTGATTTTTTCCTAACTTTTATCTGAAAACTCAAATACAGCTACATGAGCTAAAGTAGTGATTTCAGAAACTATCCCAGCAAGTCAAATTACTATCTGATGAGGCATAAATTCTCTATCCAAATGTAAGTTATCAATAAAACTCCTCTTGTGGGAGGAAGCCAGAGAACCCACGCTGCACGGGGAGAACATGCAAACTCGATGCGGAAAGATCCCGGTGCCTCCACCGGGACGCGAACCAGTGACCTTCTTGCTGCGAGGCAACAGTGCTAACCAACTGCACCACCTTGCAGCCCACCAAAATAGACTCGGATATGTAAATTATCATTCGAAGTAGGAGAAGGGTCGTGTAAGAGATCTCTTCCTAAACAAACGTTGGTAGCTGAAGTTAAAATGAAAATAGGAAGCAACCATCCATTAAAAATGATCCACAGTTGGTTACTTGCTGTGAGCAAAACCAGACGGGCACAAAACCACAAAGCCTCTCCGTATATTCAATATAATTCAAACAAAGCAGTCATATATATGATGGATCAGTGGCTAGCACCGCTGCCTCGCAGCAAGAAGGTTGCCGGTTCGCGTCCCGGTGGAGGCACCGGGATCTTTCCGCGTCAAGTTTGCAAGTTCTCTCCAGGTTCTCCGTCTTCCTCCCACAGTCCAAAAACATGTTGAGGTTAATTGGTGATTCTAAATTGTCTGTAGGTGTGAATGTGAGTGTGCTTGGTTGTCTGTCTCTAAGTGTAGCCCTGTGATAGACCTATCCAGGGTCTCCCCTGCCTTCACCCTAAGTCAGCTGGGATAGACTCCAGCCCTCCGCGACCCTAGTGAGGATTAAGCGGTGTATAGATAATGGATGGATGGCACTGGATCAGGCTAATACTAGGATTCCAGTAACTCTAATTTATTGCTTCAACAAATAACACAATAAATCAACTTGGATCAAAGCTACAATGAAAACACACTTCTTTTATACAGACATCAAAGCTACCATGTCCTTCATTACAAATTCATCATTTCTGAGAGACCTTGACCAGTTTTAGCAGAATTTTGCCAGGAAACATTTTCTTTTAGACATAAACAATTAAGGGAGCCAGACTTGCAAAAGAAGTTACAAGGCAGATATTTAAAGACCTGATGAGTCCTGAATAGAAATCTATGACGGAATTCCATAACACTAAAGATGGTGGATGAATGACACATAGGCTGCCCCTCCCTCAAAAAGCCAATCATCTGCTTTATAAGAGCTGAAAAGGAAAACATCCAGCCAATCGTGTTGCTGTACTGATGCTAAAGGTAGGTACATGCAACTAATTGGTAGTGATATGGAAGTTTTACGCCAGCTACAATCCTGCAGGAAGCTTCCCAGTTGCTACAGTTCAGAAAGGAAAACCAGTCAATAAAAACACAGAGAGGTGAAACTACACTTAAGACTCTTAGTGTGAAAGCGGCCTCTCACTGAAGCCATTTTTGCAGAAAATTGCAGATTTGCTTCTCTGTGTCTTTCTGTCAGTCTACAAAAGGATACTTACGGCCAGAATAGAGAGAAGGAACCGTTAATAATCAGTCTTCACTGCACATATATCATATGAGAATTGCCCTGAAAGTAAAACAACCCAAACCTACAGACTGACTCACCACTAGATGGTCGTCCTTCTTTGGGATCTTCAGCGAGCGGCACTCACAGAGGTAGTTGGGAAGAAGTGTGCTTGATTCTAGAGGACACAGACTTCACTATTAATCAATTCAGTCAAGAAATGTTTTCGGTTACAAAATCGGCTTCATATAAAACTAATAAGGCAAAAGTGCATGCAAAAAAAGAGAGAGAGAGAGAGAGAGAGAGAAAGAGAGATATGGCCCTTTCTTTTACCTTCTCTTTCATCTTTTATCTCTTTTATCTTCTCTTCCCTCTTTTCTGCTCCATCATCTCTGTCTGTGCTCTGGACACTTCCTGAGATTTCTCCACTTGGTGTTGTCATTGTAGGCTCTTCTGCTTCTTCCTTTATTGCCAGATACGTCTTGTCCGCACTCTTCGTCGCCTCTGAACCAGAAAGCCCTTCTCTTTTTAGATTTGCTTCATTTTCACTTGGTTTGGGCGTCACTTTCCCACCTTCGTTTTCTTTCTGTTGTCCACTTTCCACACAGAGCTTGTTGGTGTTACTGCTGCTTTTCTGGCTATTGTCACTCACACAGTCCTTGTCTACTTTTTTCAGAGTTTTCCTGGGAACTGTGAAACACAAAGGACATGTAAACATCTGTGGCATAATGTTAAGCATCCATTCTGTCAGCAGAAACAACAAGCGACAAGTCAGCTGGTCAAAAGACAGACAGAGAGACTAGCAGTGGTGGACTTCCAGGCAACCAAATGTACCCTCATGTGTCCTACCAACAGAACAAAAGCCTTAAGAACTCATTAAACATATTGTTTCCAAAGGGGTACTAGTTTGGGTCATACTGCACCAGAAACTTCTACATGATTCTCAAATTTTTCAGTTAAAATATTTACTGTGACTTACCCAGCTTCCTTTTGGTGATTATTGGGGGTTCGAGGATTACACCCCCGGTATTCTTCACTGCAGCGTAAAGAATTTGTTTCGCTAAAATAAAACAGGATAAGAATAGTGAGGAAAGCCACTGAGGTACAGATGCCAAAGGAGAAACTCGTCACAATACACAAACTCACCAGTGATGTAGGGGCATGGCTCCCTGATGGGTCTTTCCAACTGTACTACCTTAGAAAGAAGTAAACATTGATGCAGAAGCATGAGATCATGGGTGGAGGGGGTGGAAATGCTAGATGAAGATGAGACCAATATATTTTCTGCTATAGAATACCTGTACATGCAATATGGGGTGATTGCGCCCTGCTTGTTTTGCCAAGTCCAGTAAGGTGTCGACGTTATCGGTGCTGGGATTCAGTGAGCCTGGGTGGAAACAATCCTACACACACACACACACACATTATTGACAACATGTATACATATCATATATACCACAAACATTTATTTCGTGGCGCTATTATACACATATATAGTGTCTCTCTGACTTTTGTGAAGTGGTTCCACGTCAGGTTCCTGCTGACTTTTTCATGTAGACCAGCAGTATCCAATGTTTTTTGCACCACGGACCGGTTTTAAGCAAGAAAATTGTCTACGAACCGATCATCGCGCACGTAACAAAAAGAAAAAAAAAAGAAGCTTTTTCTGTTAAAAAGTTTCATAAATGAATACAATTACTTGCTAAATACCATAGACTGTATAAAAGATGGACGTAGCAACCGGCCCTGAAAAATGAAGCCAACC
>NW_007578423.1:208939-220448 GCF_000690725.1 Stegastes partitus | reverse complement strand
AATGGTTTTATTCTTTCTGTGCGGTCTGGTACCAAATGACCAGGTGGTTGGGGACCGCTGACGTAGACCATGTCAGTGCATCAGTACTGAACAGGGAAACAGTATGTGGAGGCAGAAAGACTGTAAGACCAATGTAAGATTGATGAGTCAGTTCTCAGTTGACAAGATTAATGAGTCTGTTCTCAGTTGTAAAGTGAGCCTCCCTGCAGCTGTGTTTACAGCAGAATCTGTTTACAGATCAAATTAAAAGGTTGTACATGACATTGATCCTGCAAAGAAACAGTTTCAAGATGGCTAAAAGGTTTTTATGATAGCAAAGATATATTTTTTAAAAATATGTGCTGACCATCAGCAAACCTACCGGTGGAAAAAGACAATCCAAATATATCAACCTGACATTAAAAGCTGACTGTGTGATAAGAATCTGCCTCCATTAGAAATCCCCTGTGGGAAAGAGAAATAAAGAAAAAGGGGGGTGGGATGTTTCCCACCCATTTTACTATAAAAAGGGGACCCATTTTGACACATCTTCAGTCTTTCTAGAGGGCTCAGTTTGTGACAGTGTTCTGCTCTGCTGAATACTTGAATAAACTTACACTCATTATATCCTTGGCCAAGGCTGATTCTTCTTAGCCATTGTGACCTATCCTACAAGAACCTTTGCTAACAATTTTATGTAATCCTAGACATCTTTGCATTAAGCTGTCAAGAAGAACCTTCGACCCCGACAAGTACACCACTTCTGTAGAGGTCCAGCATTTTAATATACCTTTATAACCCTACCCTGCTTAGTAGGCCTTCATTGTCAGTCACTTGTGTTACTGCAAGATTTCAACAGTCAGAATTTATCATCTCTAGTATTGTCTTCAGTTGACAATTCCTCAAAGGTCAGTTAAAGCCTAACGAATGAACTAAGTATAAGAGTAGCAAAACTTAAAAAGGTCCCATGTATGGCCCTTTAAGTCTCACATGTCTCCAGAATGTGTTTTTCAGTTTTCAGCTCAAAATACTCCAAAGATGATTATGTAGCCTCTGATTTTAGCCCTTTATTAGAGTAACTGTTTCACTGTCTGTAGTTTTAAATGCAGCTGAGCTAATGCTGTCTTCACCTGCTTCAGGAAGAAGACTCTGAGACAGGGACTAACATAGCGGACCAAAACCACACAGCAGCTGACATAGACAAGACTAAATGTGCGATACCAGAACTTTGTGAGGCCTCAGGCTTTCTCCCTGAGCAATCATTTTATACGGAAATACAGGCAGATTTAACTTATCAGACAATGTCGCGGTTATAAAATCCGAATACTTGTGGTGCAGAGCAGCAATGACCATGAAGTGACTGCAGTCTTATATAGTCTTAATGTGATAGAAATTAGTGTCTAGCTAGGACATTGGGCTGTACTGACTAGTTATCTAGCTAGCAACTGACGAACCTTTTTCTATCTAATATCATCTTGTCCCGGACCCAGGGAAGGCTGTCAGCTGGCCTGATGATAGCTAATGAAAGTGGAGATAATTTTTGCACTTATGTGGAGGAAAAATGTTGTTGGTGTCTATTTTGGTACACATTTTTTTTTAAATGCAACTTTTGGTATCTGTTTGTCGCAAACAATCATGTTTCAAAATGAGCTTCTTAGAAAAAGTCTTCTGCAAAATACACAAAATTAAGTTTTTAAAAATTGAAGTAAGTTCTTTATTTTTGTTTGACTCTCATTCACTGTAAAAACTGTAATCAAATCAATGGAGTTTTATATTTAATTCAAACCTATCATCAATTTGCACTGTATTGACAATACATATTGAAGAAATGGCAATGCAATTTGTAGCATTATTCATATTATTCCGCGTAAGCAAAAAGACTAAGGCAGGTCCGATCACACGTTTCACTGAACAGCTTGCAAAACTAAAGCAAGTTTCTGTAATTTCCACAGCAATGCAATTCCACTGTAATCAAACAAAATACCAGATTTCCTAAAAATGTGCTTCATATGTAAATTATGATTTTTAATGTGTGGCAGTAGCAGTAGTGGAAAAAATCCAAGTGTCAAATCCAGTAAATCCAGTCTAATAAGAAAAGCCAACATGTCTCTCTGCCCTTATTTTTTCTCTTTTTTAGACTTTCTAATGACTATCAAGACAACACCTCTCCGCTGTAGTGGAGTTTATCCTGGATCTTCCGAAATGCATGCAAAAAAAATTGTTATTTAGCATATTAGCCGCTTGCAGACACTCCACTGCTGGCATTATGTTATACTGCATACTATACTGCTGCTGTTTTCCTGCATTATGGGTAAACATTCTTTAAAACTACTGTGCAACAACAGGAGCAACAGTCCGCATTAAAAGGGAAAAGGGTAGTTAAGAATAATACCACTCACCAGAAATGTCGAAGCATGTTCCCGACTGAAAATATGGGTGTAAGATTCAATGTCTGCCAGCAGCCTCTTGCACAGTAAACACAAACATCCTGAATGCTGCCTCCCGCCATCATCACAGTACCAGCGGACCAGGAACTGGTTGCCTACAATATAGAGGAAAAGACATTCAAAAACATGCATGGTGCACTTGTTTTTTTTTTTTCTTTTCTTTTTCACTCCAGATCAATTGAAAGAGGACGTAAATGGAAGAATGCAGAATAAAGAAAAAAAGGGGAAGAAAGGCAAGCCGGTTTGAAATACAAAATGCAGGCAGGAAAACAAGCACGCTGAGGAGGAATCCTGGATGCATACATCCAAAAACTAAGCAAGGCTTGAGTACAGACTGGCACAAAATAACACGAAACAAGCACACCCAACCTCCTCAACTACCTCCCACCAGAGACATGAGTAGGGAAGAGTTGAGGCAACGGGCTTATGACAAAATGAGACATCCTCTCTCGGAGCGGATGTTTGACAGCATTACCAAGTAACTGACATGTGACACAGTTCCATCCTCTGTCCATTGTGTTATCACCTACTGCTGTATTTAATGACCTCTGTCCGATTTACTTCGATTCAATTCACAATGTGGCAGAATGTGACGAGAATGTACAGCTGTAATACCTTTAGATGTTTTATTTACGTGCAGTGAAGTATAAGTACACAAACTAGTACAACACAAATAAAGAGTGGCATTTGTTATGATTCAGTGATATAATATAATGTACCGATAGGCTTCCTGAGCAGCTATTTTAACTCCCATTGTGGGAGGAGCTGAGTGCAAAACACATCTGGGCCATGACACAGACTATATAAAAACCAACTCTGTAAAATGAAGCCAATGCAGAACGGCTTATGTGATGGAAAATATAACTTCATCATGCTTCAATCCGCCACATATTCACATCTGCGCACACAGCTGTAGCCACAGTCACCTGATCACAAAACCCCTGATAAACCCTCAGACAGCACAGATGTAGTTGCTGTTTTTCGGTAAGGCAAACAATATCTGGTCTAGTTCCTGATTCTGTACAGCAAACATTCTCTCTGTCTTGTCATGTACGCCACTTACATACGGGAGAAAATGCATCCTGTTTTCTTCTGCTTGTGGTCAGATCGTTTCGAAAACTGCTCTGATTCATGTTCGAGTATGATTTTTTTAATCTGCTCTCAAACAGGACAAATATTTATTAATTTGCATTTCTTCTCACTTACAATACCACTGACTGCCACTAAGTGCTGACTCCAAAAAGCTCTTGCTCCCAAAGACTTCCATTCAAAAATCATCACGAAAAGCAAAAATTTTTCCAAAAGTCATTGTGACTTTTTTCATAAAATTCCCTCACTTTAATTACAGTTCTGGTGGTCCATCTGAAGATACTTTCATAATTAAATAGAAAAAAGGCCTCAAATTGTGTGACATTTGGGGGCGTGGCTTGCTTGATTGACATGTCTGGTCAGGAGCGATCAAATGCTTCGCACAGCGGAGCCTACGGTGGCCCAGAAGTGTCACAACAAAGCAAAAGTCACAACACAATCAAATTAACCACAACACTACAAAATAAGCCGCAACACAACACAACGGCTGCAACAGAAATTGTTTTTTTTTTAACCCGGAAGTTATACTGTGAAGTGCGCAACCACACGAAGTGGGCAGAAGCCGGAGATTGTTGGAAACAACTCGAAAGTAAGTAAAATACTGATGGCAAACAGTGTCCATTAATCTCAGTATGAGCTATTAGTAAACATTATTTGCTATCAGTATTTTACTTTTCAAGTTGTTTCAATTCACAGTATAACTTATTGTGTTGTGGCTTATTGTGTTGTGCTGTGGTTTTTGTTTTGTTGTGACACTTCTGGGCCACTGCAGGAGCCGGAGTCATGCCGCTATATTCTCATCAATCCTGCCCTCTGTTGCTCTACAGATCCACACTCTCTTCCAAATATGGTCACTTCTGGCTCCAGAAAGTCCAAAATGCCGACCAGGACCTCCCAAACTCCAGGTTTCAAAACAGCAATCCACAAACTGGTGGGTGACATCACGATGGCTGCATACATCTTACTTATAGCATGTCATAAAAGTGAGTACACCCCTCACATTTCTGCAAATATAGTTTATGATATGTTTTCATGGGAGGAAATGACACTTTACTACAATGTACAGTAGTCAGTGTACAGCTTGTATAACAGTGTCAATTTACTGTCCCCTCAAAATAACTCAGCACACAGCCATTAATGTCTAAACCGCTGGCAATAAATGTGAATACATCCCTAAGTGAAAATGTCCAAATTGGGCCCAATCAGCCATTTTGCCTCCCTGACTTGTTTGTGCTACAAGGTCTCAGGTGTGAATGGGGAGCAGGTGTGTTAAATCTGGTGTTATCACTCTCACACTCTCTCATACTGGTCACTGGACGTTTAACATGGACCCTCATGGCAAAGAACTCTCTGAGACCTAATGTAATTAAAACCCACTGTATTTTTTATCATAAACAATGAAATCACCATTAAAATCCAAATTCGTTTACTGTACCAGGAAGTAAACATGTTCACTACTGCTGTAAATCTGGACATTTCATTATCGAGGTTAATGGGGACTTACTCAAGCATCAAGCCATTCTGAAAGTGCAGTTTTGCGATATTTTGTGGCAGTTTCCTTTTTCAGCCAATTGCCGTCTCATTCTTATTTATGTCAGCCCTCAAACTTAGTAACTGTATGAGGGTTGACTGCTTAAGTCTGAGGGAAGACACTGGGATTACGTCAGTGACTGAAAACGGTGCAGAAGTATTACTCACCAAGCAGAGGAAATCTTTCGTTTTGTTGGAGTTTGCTGTACGTTCCACACGGCGGAACTGCACAGACATCAAGACAAACATGCATAAGTCGGATGAAAGTCATCAAAAAAATAAATTTCAATGTCAATATACCAAGAAATATCTTCACTACTAACCCTCGCGCTTTAAGAGAGTGCGGTAAAGTTTGAGTTCATCCAACACTGCAAGATTAAAAAAACCAAACATGATTATTTGAACCCGTTTTGTGTCTCATTTTGGAATTTTAGAGTTTTCATTCAGGAGCAGGTAACGGAGCATGAATATTTACTTCTTACCTTTTGAAAAGCAAAGGGGGGTGAAGCTCCTCAATATCCTCGGTGAAATATCAAAAACCTGAGAAAGAAAACAGATCTCAATCACCAAAGAAAGTGACTTAGTTTGCAGAAAACTGTTGTATGTGTGTGAAAACCTTGGAAGGAAAAACGAGAAACAGGTAAAAATGTGCATTTCACCTTCAGAGCCATCTCATCTTTTCCTCTTTCCTTCTCCTCTTCCCAGGCCAAAGCTATCAGTTCTGTGTCATCCACATGATCCTCCCAGCCAAAAGGCAGCCGCCAGGGATTCTGGTACATCTGAGATTTGTAGACAGAAGCTGGTTATTACAAATGATGGTATGTCTCATTAAAGCCAGATGCATTAGTTGTGTTTAAATCAGGAGATATGACTGCTCTCAGCATGTGATGTCATTGTGTCCTCTGCTGCGCATGCGGGACACTTTTGGGTCATATGAAGTTCACACAGCAGATCACATACAAGTCGCATTTAACTGGAAATGAGAACGAACTCGCAAAAAAAAATTGGATTTCACAGAAAAATCCGAATTGAGCATTAAGTCCTGCAGTCTGAACGTAGCCAATCTGTCAGATTGTTCAGTCAGATAATACACCGTTATCCTGATTTGTGACATAAAATGTCATATCGGAGTCGGAATCCAAGGCTGTCGGTATGTTAAGGCTGTTTTTGATGGGTTCCAGTTGTTTTTCCTAAAAACCTGTCAAATAGCAAGGTTTTCAGACTGTTAAGGGTCGGATTATTGAGTCATGACTGCAACATGTTACTTCCCAAGGGTTAGATGGAACCAAAAAAAAAGGAAAATTGCTATAAACAATGCAGCATTTGCAGACTGAATACTGGAGTAGAGGACAATGTAAGATAATACTGCAGGATGGGAGTGATAGACTATTAACATGTGCAAAGAGAGTCAGTCAAACAGTAGTTCTGGGCTTACTGGAGGAGACTTTTACATGAGAGACCAATGCAGCCCCTAGACTTCATGTATGTTGAGTAAATGTCCAAAGAAGCAATAATTAGAACTCATTTCTAATCATCTGTTTCACAATGCCATTGTCTGTTTCTAATATCAGTACATAAAATTATTTGCATACATGCCAGTCCAAAAACACTTGACTCGCACAGAGCTGCATCGAGCCACACAGATGCTCAAACATGCATCGACGTCGCTGCGAGCAACACAAACCATACAAGGAATCAACTATAACCTCGACAAAAGCTCACCAGAGAGTGGACGAGATGTTTTCGTGAGGTGAAGTGTTGGTCAATCAACCACTGAGGGAAGCATTCCTGACAGGCAAAGCACACGTAAACAGGACTCTCCTCGACCTGCGTGGTGATACAAGCTACGACCAGGTGTGCACCTAAATAACAGAAAACAAACAAACAAACAAAAATTAGATATCTCTCTTGTTGTTTGAGGTCATATAAAAGTACTGTGATGACACGTAGCAAACCTCACCGACAGCTGGCTCGCTTCTGGAAAAGCAATCTTGGACGTATGAGTACAAGCCCAGATAGAATTTAGCTTGAAGGACAAGAGAGACAAGAAAAATGAGAGTAAACATCAAGATCATTATGTGGAACTAAATCAGTTCTATGATATTAAAAAAATATATTTTAATACAAGGAGGAAAGCTTACCTGTATAGTAATCAAAACCTTCAGCTGTAACAAAGCAGGAAAATAAATCGAATTGTATTCAGATGAGCGCAATAATACAATAAATATGACAAATGAGAAAAAGGTCAACAGTACCTTCACCAAAGTACTTCTTCACATTCTGGGGGAGACATTAGGAGCAGCTGTTAAATAGGATGTGATTTTTCTAGCATATCGCAGCGTTTCTGTTGAAATACAAATACGTATGTACCTGCTTGTGGCGCCAATCTGACATATGACGGACAAACTGGAATATGCTTGTGACGGTGAGACTGCACACCTGCGACAAAGAGACACAAGTGTGAGACCACTGGAGCAACATGTGTTCGTTATAGTCGACAAACAGCCGCTGATGCAGTGGTAATGCTGTGGAAATTCAACAAAAAGGGAATTTACAAAGAGAAAATGTCCATCTGAGTTATTTATTGCAATAAAACATCCCTGTGCCTTCCTAAAACAATAGCAATGATGTGAGTACCGGCAAACCGAGTAAAATATGGAACTTCAATCGCAAATAACGTCCCGGATATTTTAGAGAAATTAGAATTCCTTACCTGACAGCGCAGTTTGTTTGGTGATGTGCATGGTGGTGTGGCAGTGCTATACTCTACAAAGGAGAAAGTATTTGTTGTTTATTTTTTGCTGAAGACGAAGAAGAAGAAGAAGAGTTCAAGACAAACTGCCTTAAAACAGACTAGTTCACACTGATACGTACCCAGCTTTTTCCCTGGTGTCACGGTTGTTGTCAAGCTGCTGTTCGTGATGGACTCCAGTTTCTTCAAAGCTAAAAACCACAGCAGCATCAATTAATACACCATTTAAGGTTCGACTAAACTCCAGGTAGATCACACAAAGACGACATAAACCGAGCGATAAAAAAAAATGAACACCAACCTTCTGCGTAGCATGTGAAATTCACCAACTCGAATTCAGCGGGCTCCAGGCTCACTTGCTGTGATAGAAAGTCACAATCATACAAACGACTGGAGCAATTTGGGAAACCTGGACAAGAGACTTTGGCAACTATACCTACCTTCATGTCAGTATTTGCAGCTTCATGAATTTTCTCTGACTGCTTTGCCAAATTAAGCATCTTTGAGGCAAAGAATTTGCTGTATTTCTTTTGGCTGTCCTTTGACGGCAACGTAGAGGGATGCCACGCTTTCTGCACACAAAGCAAATCACAACGGGAATTATACTTATTACTTTATGGAGAAAAACAGTTCTGACTGCAGCTGCTGTAAAGTCATTGCGTTGTTCAAAAACAATTTGAGCAGATATCAGAGGAAAAACATTTTTGTTCAGGGTTAGAGGTCATTCAGACAGTTGAACCTGTGACATTATAAAAGCTACGTAGCTACAGATCAGATATGTCAAATTATTCCAATTAAATCTGCACTGATGAAATACCTGTGAGGAACAGTTACGATTATAAAGAGTTTTCATCAAATGTTCTTGGAAGCAGACTTTGCTTGGTCGGAGACATCTGGAAGGGAATGTTAGTGTTGACATTAAAGAGTTCTAAGTGACGTAGACCATTCATTTCTGGGAAACCTATGGGATGGAAGAGTTCTTGAACAACTGGTCTAATAGGTCTTATTCCTGATGGGAAGACTGTATTCATTCTGTACTTTTACCAAAACGAAGAAGAAGAAGAAGCCTGGACTGATGGTCAAACACTTTTTAATCTTTCCTCCTTTTCTCCTATGACAAACGTAAGAGCTAGACAAAAATACACAACATCAACACATTGGTGTAACTTCACAGTTGCTGGGAGGGGAAAGTAGAGCACCCTGGTTGTGAGTTTCAGATTACACAGCTAATCATAAATCAATGACGAAGATTTTTCGACTGGTATCAAAGAAAATGTGTTGGGTTTTCAGGGGCAGGAGGAGAGAGTTGGGAGAAGTTTGCATAAATATATAAGGAAATGTAATGCATTGTTAGTTCTCGAGATTTTGCTCGCTTGTTCTTGTAGCCTCTGTATTGAATAAACATGACTCACATCAGACTCTGAAGACTGTTTGAAGACTTTTTTTCTTGAAAACCTTTTTGAAGATTTCAAACACTTAAACAAGCAGGACATTTTTGACCAAATGTTTGACAAAGCTGCCGCTTCATCGCTGGCCCATAGCCAGCAGACTGAGTCACAACGGAAACCAAAAAGGAAAATAAAGACTGTGGCTGTGCGTGAGTTCAGCAAGGGATTTAAAAGGAGCTCCAAAACAAATCCTTCTGCTACAAGAAAAGTCATGTTTAAGTCCCGTAGATTTTAAACAATAGCCAATATGTCCAAAACTGGACACTGTGGCACAGTCAGCCCAAGAGCAGGTCGTTTCAAGAAAAGGGAAGTCAGTAAGAGCCTCAAAAGTTCTTGACAGGATCTCCAGTTGAGGATTCATGGTGTTGTGTAAATGATATATTACTCGAAACATACATAATCATCATCATCAATCTTGAGGGTTTATTCATTATATGTTATTCATTATAATGTTGATTCAAAAGATTTGTGTGCTGGTAAGGCATGTTGTTCTGCAGGACAGGGTTCCCGTCGTTGGGAGGAAACAGATGAGTGTGCGATTGCGTGATAACCCGAAAACTGGTAACCTGGACGAGCTGCGGAGGTGGACAGGATGTAAAGATATGGGGCATACATTCCAGGGAGGGAATAAAGGAATAAAGGAACAAAGGAACGAACAGCTTGTGTGACATATTCTGCAACCGGTCATGTGACTAAACAGCATAAGATAAGGGTCGGAGGAAAAGGTCTTAGTCTTACTCTGTCTGATGCTAGGGAGAGTTTGACCCGGAGCTCTGTAATGTGATATTCAGTGTGTGATTAAATTGATTGATTGAGACCGCGCTGAATTTGTTTAGTCTTTTCAAACGAACACGCGGAGAAAAGAGACTCAACAATGGGTAGGATTTATCTCATGCCTTACATAAAAAGGACATTCATTATTAATATTCTCTTTGATGTCATAGCGACTTACGAAATAGCAGAAGATGTGGTCGAAGCTCAGGACGTGTTTGATGATCATGTGGGAGGACACCGTTAGGCTGCAGAGCGTGCAGAGGTAGTGACTCTTCTCGGCGGACCCAACACAAACACATTGAACAAGGTGCTGCATGCCTGCAAGAGCAGAGAGGAGAGAGACGGGGAAGGCCAACAATACGATGAACTGTGTAACAAAACTGTGTCGGTGCAAAGATGGAAAACCTTCTTTGGAACAATGTGTTTAGCTGAATTCCTCCTCGTCTATATATGTGATATAACGAATTCAAAACGTCAAAGATACTGTGGAGGCAGAAAAACTGTGAGACCAATGTGAGACAACTGTAAAGCCAATGTGAGATTGATGAGTCAGTCCTCAGTTGACAAGATTAATGAATTTGCTCTCAGCTGTAATGTGAGCCTGTTCACAGCTGTGTTTACAAAAGGATGCGGTCATATCTGACTAAAAGGTTTTGTGTCCCCAGAGATTGGTGATAAGGTCAAATTAAGAAACTGTACATGACATCGATCCTGTAATGAGACAGCCTTAAGCTGACTAACAGGTTTTTAAGATAATAAAGATGTATTTTTAAAAAATAAGTGCTGATCATCAGCAAACCTACCGGTGGCAAATGACAATCCCAATACATCAATTTGACACTAAAAGCTAATTGTGTGATAAGAATCTGCCTCCATTAGAAATCCTCCGTGGGAAAGAGAAATTAAAGAAAAAGGGGGGCGGCATGATGCCCACCCCTTCTGCTATATATAGGGGACCTATTCTGACACATTTTCAGTCTTTCTAGAGGGCTCAGTTTGTGACAGTGTTCTGCTTTGCTGAATACTTGAATAAACTTATACTCTGTGCATTATATCCTTGACCAAGGCTGATTCTTCAGAGTCATTGTACTCTAACCCATATGAACCTTTGTTAACAACTTTTGTGTGATCTCAGACATCTCTGCATAAAGCTGTCAAGAAGGACCTTTGACCCCTTCAATACATCCATACATGAAAACATCTCTATTACATTTTCTATTACTATTAATATTATTGCTGCGTTCACTGACCGAGAAGTGGGTGCTTTCTGTTGCTGTCCCTTTGGTATGATTGGATTGTTGTTCTCTTCAACTCGGCAGCTAAAGAAAAAAAAAAAAAAAGATTCAGGTGAAGCAGCATAGACGCAAAAACAAACAAAAAAAAGATTTCATGTGTGTATAAATGTAACAGGATCAGTCATGTAGCAGCAGTTTCATATTAAATATATATGTATTGTTTTATTAGTTATACATACTGTATTATATATATAT
>NW_007578423.1:208053-208699 GCF_000690725.1 Stegastes partitus | reverse complement strand
TTTAATTTCTGTAGCAGTACAAGCTGAGACTGACAGCGGATTTTGTGGTTGTTTTGTCGTCTGTCAAGTTTGTCAAGTGTCAATAAACGAGATCGCATCAAAAAGGATCGGTGTCCGACTCATCACAACGCAGTGTCAAGACTCCACCGGTTACATAAACACAGACACATGGAGGCATCGGTCTCGCCACAGTGTCCATCAGTAGCTCTTCTGAGGCTTCGGATTATGTCACAAACTGCAGATGAAAATTGTCACTGTGTCAGCCTGTCGTTTAAGATAGCGGGTGTTCTGGGCCGTTCCAGTGGAAGTCATATTGAGTCAGAGTAGCTTCCCATTTAGACACAACCTGAGGTTCGATCAGCCCCAGCCGGGTGTACGATGCTGAAATGATGATGCTGATCATTACCTAAAACACTTAATGATTCCAGGAACATTGATGACTAAGTGTCCGGAGGTATAAGTTGTTGTGTTGTGGTATCTGACTTTCCACATCATGGGTTTGACATGTTTAGTCAAAAGTTTAGGTGCAGCAGGAGAGGCACCTCTTTTTTTAGAGAATGGGCTCCTTTTACGGTTATGAACCATATGTTGTGTCTCAGTTTTACATAAACAGCCTCCTACATAAGCCAGTGGTTAAGGTTATTCT
>NW_007578423.1:195767-203858 GCF_000690725.1 Stegastes partitus | reverse complement strand
ACTGATTGCAAACAGGAACACCGACTTCAAGAAGGAAAGAGAAATGAGAAAAAGCATGCTTACCGAATCCCTTCACCCCATCTAAAAAGAGGTAGTATTGGAGAAAAAGCAAAGATCAATGAAATGCACATAAAGTGTGATTTTATGCATTTGCTTCTACGGAAACAAAGAAATAAAGTACAAAAATTGAGCGCTACCTTTTGGGAAAACTTGTTTCACTTTCTGTGGATGAAGAACAAAAGGAACATGCAGTCAGTGTATTAATGCAAAGGGCAAATGTGGGAGTCTATGTGCAGCGGGCTGTTATGTCCATTCCCTCTCATTAATGTTACTAACATTTTGGATTCGCAACAAATTGTCAAGTTCCTCTGGCTTCACAGCAAATTAAGACGCCCTGGCTTTTCCCAGGCTTAGCGTCAAGGCACATTTTTCGTAAAAATCCAAGTCTTTCACAATATCAGTGTTGATATTGTTGGTGACAACTGGAGTTAATCCCAGGCAATATCAGGAATATAATGCAAGTAATATATTTTAGACGGACAGATTAAGACATGCAGAATGTACCACACAGCAGAAATATGGATAAAGGATTACAGTTAACTGCATAAACAAAGTCCAACACAGGACTCGTCTTTACATTTCAGCGATCCAGGGCTTCAAGCTTTCATGCAGGCATGCAGTTTGGAGGAGAAAAAAAATGCTTTTCACAGAAGCCAGGAGGGAATTTACTTTATCACCCAAACACTTATTCTTATTTTGGTTGTTATAAGGTTCAGAGTGGGAATTTTGTGTTAAATCCACAGTGTACATAAAGTTTAATACCCACCAGTATATGTACAGGAGAGCCCAGATGTTTCTTGAAGCTATGCGCATTCGTACATGTGTAGTCGCAGATCTACAACAAGGAAAAAAAAAAAAGAAAGAAAATGTGAGATTAGATAATGGGCATTTGTTTACAGAAGCCAAGACATGAACTAGTTAGATTTCTACATCTCTTTCAGCAGGGCACAAGCCTGAACTGCTCCCAGTCACATTCAGGGATAGACATGCAGAAGCACATGGCATTTTGAGATGTGTGAAGTGACTACAGTAATGCTATTTACACATTTCGGCAGCAATAAACATCGAGAAACATCAGCGAGAGAGTGCTTCCTCTGAGTTTATTGATGTGTACAGCATCAGACAGGAGCAGGACACACATGAGCATCTCCAAAGCAAAAGAGTTCTGTGCATTTACAAGCGTAGCAACAGTACTAACTTCATTACCGTAATTTCCGGACTATAAGCCGCTACTTTTTTCACACTCTTTGAACACTGCAGCTTAAATGATGATGCAGCTAATTTATGGATTTTTACGAATTTGCCTCGAGACGAAAGTGACATTGAGAGCGACAACGAAAGAGAGACTGAGGAAGTGTGTGACGAAGGAATTCTGAGTCTGTTCTGTTCCGACACTGAAGAAGATGACTTTAGTGGTTTTAGTGCGCAGGAGGAAGAAGACGACAGCGATCGATGACGTTTTCTGGTAGGCTACTGTATTTTTTATCTTTTTAACCAGCCGTGTTACAGGGACTGTTTGGAAAAAAGCATTTACGTATTTGTGTATGTCACCGGTACGTATTTAATTCAAAGTCAAGAAAATCTTTCTGTGTAAATATCTCATGTTACAACGTGGACACCTGCAGCTTATAGACAAGTATATGTACAAATTTTTGTTTTCTTTTTGAAGTTAGTGGGTGTGGCTTATACTCAGGTGCGTTCAATAGTCCGAAAATCACGGTAGTTGTTTTTATAAACTGTCCCTGGCAACTCATCCTGTTTTTGTTTAGTTTTTTTAATTATGGGTAACAAAGTGGTAGCTAGATTATCAACACACACAGGCAAAATTTTAACAGTTAAGAAAATAATAAAGGCCTATATGAACCAAATGCTTGTAATATGCTGTTTGCACTTGTTGTTTATTGAGTAGCGATGATGTGAAGATGATGAAGAAATTCTCTGCTGATACCATCTTGTTGGTCTATACGGTTTATTGAAACAAGTATCTCAGATACCTGTGAGGGGACTAGAAGCCAAAAGGAATCACCCTCCAAAATAACATCAACTACCGCCTTATACAGAGGGCTGTTTAAAACTAAGACAGGACATATGGTTCATAACCTTAAAAGGAGCCCATTCTCTACTTGAGCCGTCTCCTCCGGTGGGCCACAAAGATCCGGAATGATCTCCCCCACCCAGGACACTCTATTTACCACCCTCCCCTCTGGCAGATTCAGAGTCATGAGAGCCCGTACCAACAGACTAAACAGCTTCTTCCCCATGGCTNTTAAGGTTGGTCAGGAGGGTGATTCTTTTTGGCTTCGAATCCTCTCACAGACATCTGAGATACTTTACTTGTTCTGTGGAGGCAGAAAAACTGTAAGACCAATGTGAGAATAATGAGCCAGTTCTCAGTTGACAAGATTAATGAATCTGTTCTCAGTTGTAAAGTGAGCCTGTCCGCAGCTGTGTTTACAGAAGGCTGTATTCAGATCTAGCTAAAAGGTTTTGTGTCCCCAGAGATTGGTGATGGGATCAAATTAAAAGGCTGTACATGGCATTGATCCTACAAAGAGACAGCTTCAAGATGACTAAAAGGTTTTTAAGATAATAAAGATGTATTTTTAAAAAATAAGTGCTGACCCTCAGCAAACCTACCGGTGGAAAATGACAGTCCAAATATATCAACCTGACATTAAAAGTTAACTGTGTGATAAGAATCTGCCTCCATTAGAAATCCTCCGTGGGAAAGAGAAATAAAGAAAAAGGGGGGTGGGATGTTTCCCACCCATTCTGCTATAAAAAGGGGACCTATTTTGACACATCTTCAGTCTTTCTAGAGGGCTCAGTTTGTGACAGTGTTCTGCTCTGCTGAATACTTGAATAAACTTACACTCTGTGCATTGTATCCTTGGCCAAGGCTGATTCTTCTTAGTCATTGTGACCTAACCTACATGAACCCTTGCTAACAATTTTGTGGGATCCCAGACATCTCTGCATTAAGCTGTCAAGAAGGACCTTTGACCCCGTCAGTTCCAATAAATCTTTATAAACCAACAAGATGATATCAGTGAAAAATTTCTTCATCATCTTCACATCATAGCTACTCAATAAACAACACCAGTTTTTCATCATTTGTTCGAACAACACAGTGTGGATCACGCAGTATGGTTGAAACACACATCACGTGATATGACTACAAGCTCCAGAGTGTGAAGGAAAAATGACTTTGCTTTCTCTGGAACTAAGCCTCTGAAGATGATACTGAACTTTACCCTTAACTCCTCTCCTGACCTCCCCAAGTAGGGGTCATATGACATCAGTCTATGAGGTGTGTCAAAAAAAGTTCCAGGACTGGGGTCCCAAAGGATATATTTCAAACCCAAACTACAAACTACCAGTTTTATTAGTTTGACATAAACAACTCCCCTATATACGCCAGTGGTAAAGTTTATTTTGGAGGGTGATTCTCTTTGGCTTCGACACCTCTCCCAGGTGTCTGAGATATTGTACTTGTTTAAATAAACTTTTTTATATATCAACACGACAGTATCAGCGGAGAATTTCTTCATCATCTTCACATCATCATTTAACCTGATTACTCTAGTCATAAATCTGCAAGACCCATAATTTCAAGACCCAGATACAACCTCTGACTTGGGGACTTGATGATGTGGAACCACAACAGAGCAGCTACTGAATTGGACTGAGACGAATACACTTTAAACTTGAGTACCTACACATTTACTGCAGGGAATGATTCTGCAAAACAGTGATAACAATTGACTGGTAAAGAACTGTTTCAGCAAAAGCCAGATTAAATTCTATACTAAAATCTATAAATCCCTAAGTCCTGAATAATGACTGAGGAAAAATGTGCACACACCGTTCTGGAGAAGCTTGTCGTTCTCCCTTAGAGTTTTCATCACTGCAAAGAAGAATAAGGGCATTTTCATTAACATACAATTTAATAAAGTTCAATTCAATAAAACTGTCAAAAATTAAGGACTGCGGTGGTAAATATTAGTGTTCTATACCTTTTGAGTAGGTACTTGATTTCAACTTTTGCATCAAACATGAGGGTAAATGCAATATCTGCAAAGAGAAAATGTGTTGAAAATGTATAACACACACACACTCTCTATATTTTCATTTTTACATTGCCTCCATGTACAAACCTGCAGGTTTTCGCTTTTTTTGGTTTCGTTTGTGAGCTGAGACCACAGACTTGTTCTCACGTCCATTCCTGACATCCAGGAGAAACTCAGCGCACTGGGGTCTGTGTAGTTCTGCAAAACAAAGTCCAAATAGAAATGTACTTTCAAATTTTAGACACTGATTTTTTTATTTTTTATGATCATTTCCTGGACTGGCGACCTGTCCAGGGTGTCCCCTGCCTTTGCCCCAAGTCGGCTGGGATAGGCTCCAGCCCCCCCGCGACCCTCGTGAGGATTAAGCGGTGTATAGATAATGAATGGATGGATGATCATTTCCACTCACAAAGTAATTACTGTAATGGTTCCCAGAACGGAGGTGGTCCAAAATCTTGTGAATAGGACAACATTCCTCACAGGCGTGGCACAGGTAAAACCCAGGCAGTTCGCTCGAACACAAACACAGAGTCAGCAGAGACACGCCTGGAAGAAAGCACATGTATGACATAAGACAACAGAACAAATGTTTTAGATCTTCAGCAGTGCTGTGTATCATCTCGCAGGTGAACTTTACATTTGTTTCCGATACAAGTTCAAGATCATCTCTTGCCTGACATGTTATTTTAAGCCACAAATGTTTATGAGCTGGTGAGTCACAAGTTAATCTTATTTCTTTCCCCTTGGACGACCACGTGTCAACAATAATACAGAACTTGAGGTTCAGTTACACTAAAACTGAAATGCTGTAATGTGTAAGTGTTGAGGGGCTACAGCTCAGCCAACGAACAGCTTCTTAGTCGCCCCGAGGAGCACAGAATTTTTAGTTTTGTATAGAATTTGATTAGAGCAAACAGTTTTTATTTGGTCAATTTTGGAACAAGACGTCGAATTAAATGATCTTGATGAAATATCACAATTGTAGTCTTAGATTTTGTTAAATTTCCAGATGGAACTCCACGTCAAAGATCCGTTCTTCAAGTTGGAAAGTTAAAAGATTTACTCACCGACGATGGGATAGTTGCCCCCCTGTTTGTGCATATCCAAAAACCCAATGTAGGGTAAGAAGCCTACAGAGAAAACATAGCGGTAAAGATTACAGCTGAGCTACTCAGGACAACCCACAATTCAGTCTTATAATACTTTACATGTGGCAGGATGACTTGCATTCAGATTTGTTAGAAACTGTGCATTGTTTTCCCTTTGAAACATCTGAATGTAACCTATTGGTTCAAAGTCTTGTATGCCCAAAACAAGCTCTGATCATGCACGAAAAACAAGAACCACCTTATGGAGAACACCAATGACAGTTTAACTCTTTCTGCTCTCACAGGTGAAGGTGACCGTCTAATTCACCGTTCTGTTACGAGTTACAAACGTCATCATAGTTTTCCCCAATTCTGCTTTTGGAACGAGGGGTTCAGTCAGTCGGTCAAGCAACGTCTTTAGGGCGGCTATAATTAGACGGCATTATCAATCATGTGTTAATGCTGAAAATGCATCGACAGCAATCATTTAAATCAACGCATGGTTTTACTGCCTAAATTTTTTCTAACAAATCGGTCTCTTTCTGTATCACTGTGTGCATTCATTGCTACAGTTTCAGAAAATGGTCGCTGCAGCAGAGTCCATTTGAGCTTTTAAAGTACAAAAGCACGTGTAATTGTCACTAAACAAAAAGGCGGTTTGTACTCTTGTTGTGCGATTTTAAACTGAACAAATGAAAAAAGAAAAAAAAAAGGAAAATGGGGCCTGATGGATTCAGAGGATTCGCTTCAATGAAGATCGCTGAAGACAAGCAGTTGCAAAGACTTTATTGTGCTCTACAGCAACACCAACAAAGCCTCCACAGAAGGAATTAACTTGAGTTTCTAATGCAGCTGCTTTTACAACAGAGACTCTGAGGAGCCTCTTCCATCTTCTAACCAACTCAGTGACACCAGACGTTACAGATGTCTGCATTTTTTTGAATTCTGAGGTCTTCATTCTGCAGACAAGCCTGGAGACACCAGCGCTTGTCTGCCACTGGTAGATTCAGGTTCCTTAGTTGGATATTTTCTTAAAAATAACCACGGCTACAAAACCCAAACAGTCATATACTGTATGACCATGCTGAGCATACGCATGTCATCAAATATGATCAGCTGTTTACAAGAAAGTTCATCACCTATGCATTGGAGGCTCCATTCTCAGATCAACCCCCAGTGTATTGCTACATTATAAATGTTTTACACTACAACACATTAAACATGCACAGAAGAGTGTTTAAAAAAAAAAAAAGCTTAAGTAACCAGACATGTTAGGCTACAAGGATTCACTGAGACCATTTCAGGAAATAACACTGATTGCAAACAGGAACACCGACTTCAAGAAGGAAAGAGAAATGAGAAAAATCATGCTTACCGAATCCCTTCACCCCATCTAAAAAGAGGTAGTATTGGAGAAAAAGCAAAGATCAATGAAATGCACATAAAGTGTGATTTTATGCATTTGCTTCTACGGAAACAAAGAAATAAAGTACAAAAATTGAGCGCTACCTTTTGGGAAAACTTGTTTCACTTTCTGTGGATGAAGAACAAAAGGAACATGCAGTCAGTGTATTAATGCAAAGGGCAAATGTGGGAGTCTATGTGCAGCGGGCTGTTATGTCCATTCCCTCTCATTAATGTTACTAACATTTTGGATTCGCAACAAATTGTCAAGTTCCTCTGGCTTCACAGCAAATTAAGACGCCCTGGCTTTTCCCAGGCTTAGCGTCGAGGCACATTTTTAGTAAAAAACCAAGTCTTTCACAATATCAGTGTTGATATTGTTGGTGACAACTGGAGTTAATCCCAGGCAATATCAGGAATATAATGCAAGTAATATATTTTAGACGGACAGATTAAGACATGCAGAATGTACCACACAGCAGAAATATGGATAAAGGATTACAGTTAACTGCATAAACAAAGTCCAACACAGGACTCGTCTTTACATTTCAGCGATCCAGGGCTTCAAGCTTTCATGCAGGCATGCAGTTTGGAGGAGAAAAAAAATGCTTTTCACAGAAGCCAGGAGGGAATTTACTTTATCACCCAAACACTTATTCTTATTTTGGTTGTTATAAGGTTCAGAGTGGGAATTTTGTGTTAAATCCACAGTGTACATAAAGATTAATACCCACCAGTATATGTACAGGAGAGCCCAGATGTTTCTTGAAGCTATGCGCATTCGTACATGTGTAGACGCAGATCTACAACAAGGGGGAAAAAAAAGAAAGAAAATGTGAGATTAGATAATGGGCATTTGTTTACAGAAGCCAAGACATGAACTAGTTAGATTTCTACATCTCTTTCAGCAGGGCACAAGCCTGAACTGCTCCCAGTCACATTCAGGGATAGACATGCAGAAGCACATGGCATTTTGAGATGTGTGAAGTGACTACAGTAATGCTATTTACACATTTCGGCAGCAATAAACATCGAGAAACATCAGCGAGAGAGTGCTTCCTCTGAGTTTATTGATGTGTACAGCATCAGACAGGAGCAGGACACACATGAGCATCTCCAAAACAAAAGAGTTCTGTGCATTTACAAGCGTAGCAACAGTACTAACTTCATTACCGTAATTTCCGGACTATAAGCCGCTACTTTTTTCACACTCTTTGAACACTGCAGCTTAAATGATGATGCAGCTAATTTATGGATTTTTACAAATTGGTGACAAGGTGACATTGAGAGCGACAACGAAAGAGAGACTGAGGAAGTGTGTGACGAAGGAATTCTGAGTCTGTTCTGTTCCGACACTGAAGAAGATGACTTTAGTGGTTTTAGTGCGCAGGAGGAAGAAGACGACAGCGATCGATGACGTTTTCTGGTAGGCTACTGTATTTTTTATCTTTTTAACCAGCCGTGTTACA
>NW_007578423.1:188287-192780 GCF_000690725.1 Stegastes partitus | reverse complement strand
CATCATATTTGAAGCAATTACAACCTCTCCATGTAACACTCGTCCAAACTTATTTACCACTGAACACATTTGTCCATCAACATAAACCATTTCTACTGATCAGTATCTTTTCCTTCGAACCATGCTGCAGCACGAGTGACTGTCTCGTCTTTGGGATTTAGTTCAATGTTCTGTTTTTGTCATCATTGTATGATGGTTGATTTCCTCCACACACAAATTCTCATCATCGTTAGTAATCTGGTGCAAACTTCACAACAGATATCTCTCCATGTTAGGGGGTGCAGTCATGAGTGTGCAGCCGAAGCAGTAGGGATCTCCTACTGTTGTAGCCTGTGATGCTCTTGCCTGCCACATATTCTTGGATTTGTTAGTGCTGAGATCGTTCTCCAGTCCCTGTTTCGCCCCAGTGATACCAGCTTTTAGCCCTGTTCTGACGGTGGTGAAGGCTTCCTTGCTGTCTGAAAGGCAGTGTTTTTGGCCTCATCTTTCCATTCATCCAGGCTCTCTGGTTGGGGAAGATTTGTGATAACATCATCAACACATTTGCTGATGTGACATGTCGCTGATGATGTATGTTCCTTAAGATTGATATAGTTCTGCTGGGTGGCAGCATGTGCCCGCCTGCACTCAAAACAGTCCTGTAGAATTTCTGTAGCTTCATTTGTCTACAATGATGGCTCGATCCTTCAGATCAGTTGGGAATAAGATGGAAGGAGAAGCAGGGAAATATGGTCTGATATACCAAAATAACAATGTGAGAGGGCTTTTGTAGATGTCAGCAATGTTCATATTATCGATGTCCACGGTATTTCTTCTCAGCAAAAGACTAACTGCTAATCTAAAAGACTGCTTTCTTGTCAGACACAAATATTGTGGACAGTGGGAAGAAGCACCCACTGAGAACCCACATTGCACAGGGAGAACATGCATTCAACACAACTCCACCCGAGATCCGACCCCAGGACCTTTGAGCTGTGCGGCAACAGTGCTAACCACTGTATTACCTATCTGAGTTCAGTTCAGTCATTTTATTGTCCCAAATGAAAAATCACCTCTGGATCAGCTATTAGCGTCTTCAAACGGCTTTCAAAGTCTGATGTGAATAATGGTTACTCAATACAGAAACTTTGAGAACTAACATGAGTAAAATCTCGATATTTCAACCGACTAAACAATGCGTAACAACTTCTTATATACCTCTGCAAACTGCAAAAGATCAAACAGAACATTTTTGCCACCACTGGGCCTGAATTCATTCACATCTGAGAGTGTCTGATTTAATTGTGGCAAGTTTTCAAATACCTCCTTTTTAAAAAATTTTAAAAGTCAGCAGGCCGTTTTAAAGGCCCGTCCTATCTTCTATTCAATTTTAGTTGTATAGCACAGTTTACAACACGTTATCACACAGCGCTCAACAAAGTCAGGTATCGACCTTACAAATTTAAACAGAGAACCCAACAATCCAAAGTAATCTTTGGACGTCCTCTGAGCAAACAGTTGGCAACGGTCCTCGCTACACGCCTGCTACTCCTCGCCGTTATCTTTTGACCACCTCGTTATTTGCCCTCGCCATGTGAAGTCTGCAATTTAGCTTGCCAGGTCATAATGATCCGCAAACACACACACACACATACATACAGGTCTCACACACAAGCTTAGAGGCTCAAGGTTGCTGTTGTTGTTTGAGTAGCGATGATGTGAACATGATGAAATTCTCTGCTGATATCGTCTCATTGGTTTACAAAATCACGAGGCACACCACCAACCAAAAATGTCATTCTTATCAAAGCGTCTTGAATATGTATCAAATAAAAAAACAAAAAAATACTTCATCATATTTTATATATCTTCTTTCAAAAAAACATGCGCTTAACATGTCCACTTCAAACATACAGCTTGAGCATAACAAATGCCACGACAATGTGGTCTTAAAGGTAGTAAAAAAAAATCTGTCAAAGCATTCTATTAGCAGGAATAAAGAAAGACAGTGCTTATTCTGACAGATATTGGGAAATAATATTTGGGAAAGCCTTCACTGTTCCACACTGGTGAAATATGAAGAGTTGCATGTACAAAATGTCAATCTCAGTGTATTTTACTCACTCAGTGTGAAACCTGTGCCTGTTTGGATGAACAGAGCCGATATTCTGGCAGGCATTGAAGAAACACACACACAAAGCTCTTCCTCAACAGCTCTCAGTCTCTGTTTTTAGTTTTTATGGCAGTCAGGCTTGAGAAGCTCACCTAACACAGATTTGTCGTGGAAAATGGGAGCAATGCCAAAATAGCTTTGTTTGTTTGCCAGAATGCGGAACTCCTTGGCAGCAGTCAACCAAAAACTATCCAAAGGTAGATCAGCAAAGCTTAGCTTTAAACCTCTGTCTTGTCTCGGTTCAGCTAGTTCCTCCTGATCCTGTAAAGTCACGTCCTTTCCAACAACTGCTGAGCTGTATGGGTCCCTAACCCAGTCAAGGCATTCAGTGAAGGCTGAAGAGAAATAACTTGACAGTTTTCAGATGTGTACCTATTATCTCACACAGTGCAGCAGTGTGAACATCTTTCCATTTCTTGATGAGTGGGAAAATTTCAAGGTTGCCACTTTCCACATGTTGTTGCCAGAGGTGCACCTTTGAGACGCAGCTATTTATTTTATCCGTACTCGTGAGCAGGTTTTCATTTCGGCCTTGCATTCGTGTGTTCAGTTCATTCAGATGATAAAAAATATTCGCCAGATCTGCCTGCCTTGCACAACACTCTTCACTTGCAAGCAGCTTTGCGTAATCGGACCCCTCATTTGTCAGAAACACTTTGAGTTCCTCCCGCAGCTCATACACATGGGCCAGCACCTTGCCATGCGAAAACCATCGGACCCCCGTATGGAACAGCTAGGCCTTTTGCTCGGCTCCCATTTCCTCACACAAAGACATAAATATGCAGCTTTTCACAGATCGTGTCTTTACAAAGTTCACTATGTGCACAACATCATCCAACACAGGGGCTAGGTCTGCTGGTAAAGGCTTGGCCACTAGGGCCTCACGGTGTAAGAAACAGTGCGTAACAACTCCATCTGGGTTTGTTTCCCTACACTCTGTTAACGAAGCCTTTGGTGCGCCCGACCATGGCTGCGGCTCCATCAGTGCAGACACTCTTGCAGTTTTCCCTCTTAAGTCCTCCTTGTTCAAGATATCCTGATGTGACATGAAAAATTTCCTCTCCTGTTGTTTTTTCTGGCAATGCCTTGCAAAATAGGAAGTTATCTCTGATTGCGTCTCCATCCACAAAACGCACATTAGCCAAGAATTGAGCACATCCACTAATATCAGTATACTCGTTGTTGTGTATAAATATATTATACAATGTGTGAAGTATAGTCCTTAAGGTCTAAAATATCTATATCCATACAAGTATGCAACTACTCAGTGTGATGAAGATGGGCTGTAATCAATTGTTTTGTGAAATGACCATGCATCACGTGACTTAGCAGTATAAAGAGGGGTCAGAGGGAAAGGGAAGTGGTCTTGCTCTGTCTGATGCTAGGGAGAGTTTGACCCAGACCTCTGTAATGCAATATTCAATGTGTGATTAAATTGATTGACTGAGACCGAGCTGAATCTTATCTCATCTTTAGAAACGAACACGTGGAGAAAGACAGTTTCTCCAACATCGTCAAGTTGCAGCGCAAATTTCTCGCTGATCCGGATCTTTTCCAAAACCACACTTTCTATGTCTGCAGACATGTCATCAATAGGTCTGGATATTGTGTTGTCTCAGAGAGGGACTTTAGCTATTTCTTTAACCACTTCAGGTCCGAGCATCTCATTTACAATGGCTTTGCAGGCAGCTAATATGAACGTCTCTGCCAAAGCGTGGGACCACTTTGATTTAGCTACAAGTTCAGCTACGTGGTAGCTAGCTTTAAGGGCTTTCTCATTTACCTATGTGGTTTTTCCTCATAAACGTCGTCCGTTTCTCTGTGTGTTCACGCAGGCGAACAAAATAGTCCACATTCTTGTTTTGAAGCGAAGGGTGTTTCGTTTGGAGATGGCGTTTAAGCTAGCTGGGTACCATTGCACTGTTGGATAGCTTTTCACCACACACCAAACACAACGGAGTCGGTGTCTTTGCATTCCCGGCGAAAGTAAATCCAAATGAAAGTGAATCTCGCTGTATTGTCTCAAGCTCACCATCTTTGCTTTCTTTTGACCTCCACTCATACTGGGGCCTTCATCTGGGTCCGAATTTTGTCCAGGGCCCAGTTCGGAGTTAGCATTTTTCCTCTTCCAAAACTTCTCCATCACTGTCACCGCAGTCTCGCTGGCCACAATGCTGTTACTGCCACCTGTCGCATTCATGCATCACAATTCTCTTGTCTCAACGCACAATGCAATTCACTACCTGTGTGGAGGCAGAAAAACTGTACGACCAATGTGAGAAAACTGTAAGACCAATGTAAGATTGATGAGCCAGTTCTCAGTTGACAAGATTAATGAATC
>NW_007578423.1:184161-187338 GCF_000690725.1 Stegastes partitus | reverse complement strand
TCCTTGCTTCGTTCAGTGTGTGAGAAGAGGCGAGAGTTGTGGCAGGATAAGTCGTGGCTGCTTCACCATGACAACGTGCCTGCTCACAATGCTTTGAGCATCCGACAGTTCCTGGCTGAGAAGAACATCACCGTGCTAGAGCATCCTCCCTCCTCACCCCATCTGGCTCTGTGGGATTTTTTTCCTCTTCCCCAAGCTCAAGGGGGTCATCAACAGGACCCGTTTTAAAGACGTGGACAACATCAAGATGGCAAGATGGCAAACAGGTCAGTGGATGATGCAATCAATCTGGGGCTGCACTACATCCTGCAACATCTCGATGGCCCTGGGAGTTATGCAAGGATCCTGTTTATAGACTTCAGCTCAGCTTTCAACACCCTCATCCCTGGAATCCTCTCCACCAAACTCTCCCTCCTCAATGTGTCCCCATCCATCCATCAGTGGATTACCAGCTTCCTGACAGACAGGAGTCAGCAGGTGAGGATGGGCGACATCACCTCTTCAACTGTCAGCACTGGCACCCCCCAGGGGTGTGTCCTGTCTCCACTTCTCTTCTCCCTCTACACCAACGACTGCACCTCCAAGCACCCAGATGTCAAACTCTTTAAGCTTGCAGACGACACTATAGTCATCGGCCTGATCCAGGACAGTGACGAGTCTGCATATCGGCAGGAGGTTGAGCGGCTGGTGTTTTGGGTGCAGCCAGAACAACCTGAAGCTGAACAAGCTCACGACTGTGGAGATGAGAGTGGACTTCAGGAGACAGCCCTCGCCACTGCTCCCCCTCACCATCAGCAGCAGCCCTGTGTCAGCTGGAGAGTCCTTCACGCTCCTGGGGATGACAATCACCCAGGACCTGAAGTGGGAGAAGAACATCCGCTGCATCCTCAAAAAGGCTCAGCAGAGGATGTACTTCCTGGGAAGCACCACAATGAGCAAAGAGCATGTGGCTCCCATTAGGACAGAACACATAAATCCACTGTTAATGTAAACAACTCCCCCATACAAGCCAGGGGTAAAGTTGGTCTGGACGGTGATTCTCTTTGGCTTTGAATCCTCTAACAGGCGTCTGAGATATTGAACTTGTTCCAATAAATTTTTATAAACCAACAAGACGGTACCAGCGGAGAATTTCTTCATCATCTTCACATCATCACTACTCAGTAAACAACACTCTCCTTCAGCAATCTTTAACCTGCTCACTCCAATCTTTAATCTTCAAGGCCCATAAATATCAAACCAGGTGTAACCTCTGACTTGGGGACCACTTAGATGAGATTAGATTGCACCACAATGGGGGAAACTCACATTGCTGCAGCAGTATGGATACAGAAAAAAAAAAACATAAAAAAGTATCAGGAAGAAAAGAGAACAAGTAAACTATAAATAGTAAGAGCTTGGAAATGTGATACCACACACACACACACTATATACACTACAGGTCCATATAATGGATACTATGAATTAAAATATAAATAGAATAAAATATGGTACAAAAAGTTTGGTACAGTTATGACAATTAGGCAGACATATTGCACACAGGAAGGGGTATATTGCACATCAGGGGGAAAAAAAAAACTGTGTATACAAAGATGCAGTGTAGAGAGAAGAACTAAAACAAGTTGTAGATTCTGACAGCGGTTGGGATGAAGGACCGGCGGTAGCGCTCCTTCTTTACACCGTGGATGAATCAGTCTGCTGCTGAAGGAGCTGCTCAGAGACCCCCACAGTGTCGTGCAGGGGGTGAGAGGTGATGTCCACGATGGATGTCAGCTTGGCTATCATCCTCCTCTCACCCATGTCCAAAACAGAGNCCATTCTGCTATAAAAAGGGGACCTATTTTGACACATCTTCAGTCTTTCTAGAGGGCTCAGTTTGTGACAGTGTTCTGCTCTGCTGAATACTTGAATAAACTTACACTCTGTGCATTATATCCTTGGCCAAGGCTGATTCTTCTTAGTCATTGTGACCTATCCTACATGAACCTTTGCTAACAATTTTGTGTGATCCCAGACATCTCTGCATTAAGCTGTCAAGAAGGACCTTTGACCCCGTCACCTGCTGCCATCTAGTGGATTGGATAATTTCCCACAGCACACCTGACGATCTCTCACATCACACTAGTGTGCCGCCGCACAGTGGTTGAAAAACACTGCTCGAGATAATGTGACAACTCTCCAGATGCAACCTTTAACCTGATTTCTCCAATCATAAGTCTTCAAGACCCATAATTCCAAAACCCAGATACAACCTTTGACCTGGGGACTACAATCATAAACCCATGATGTGGAATATCACATACCACACTGTATTTTATAGGTTCCTTCATGACTGGCAACTACACAGGATTATTCAGTCTTCTACATGACTCTAATTTAATCATCATTGAAACATCACATTTTCTAGTTTTGTCATTTGTTCGGTTGAAAAATCCCACAAAAAACTGTGGTTTCCTGTCTTGAGGGAATAGTTTTAAACCCAGACTGAATGAGGTGGTCTACACAGTCTATTATACGAGGTGTGTCAGAAAAGTTCCAGGACTGGTGTCACAAAAGATATATTTTAAACCCAAACTACGAGTTTTCCCCTTCAGATGATCAACCAGCATGTCTACAAAGAAATCCTTGCTTCGTTCAGTGTGTGAGAAGAGGCGAGAGTTGTGGCAGGATAAGTCGTGGCTGCTTCACCATGACAACGTGCCTGCTCACAATGCTTTGAGCATCCGACAGTTCCTGGCTGAGAAGAATATCACCGTGCTGGAGCATCCTCCCTCCTCACCCCATCTGGCTCTGTGGGATTTTTTCCTCTTCCCCAAGCTCAAGGGGGTCATCAAGGGGACCCGTTTTAAAGACGTGGACAACATCAAGATGGCAAGATGGCAAACAGGTCAGTGGATGATGCAGTCAATCTGGGGCTGCACTACATCCTGCAACATCTCGATGGCCCTGGGAGTTATGCAAGGATCCTGTTTATAGACTTCAGCTCAGTTTTCAACACCCTCATCCCTGGAATCCTCTCCACCAAACTCTCCCTCCTCAATGTGTCCCCATCCATCCATCAGTGGATTACCAGCTTCCTGACAGACAGGAGTCAGCAGGTGAGGATGGGCGACATCACCTCTTCAACTGTCAGCACTGGCACCCCCCAGGGGTGTGTCCTGTCTCCACTTCTCTTCT
>NW_007578423.1:21823-182466 GCF_000690725.1 Stegastes partitus | reverse complement strand
AGACCCCCACAGTGTCGTGCAGGGGGTGAGAGGTGATGTCCACGATGGATGTCAGCTTGGCTATCATCCTCCTCTCACCCATGTCCAAAACAGAGCCGATGAGCTTGTCGAGCCTCTTCCTGTCCCTGTCCACTCCAGCACAACACAGCGTAGAAGACAGCAGAAGCTACCACAGAGTCATTAAAAGTTCTGAACCCAGCTGACCTTCAAAACCCATGAAGTGAAACACCAGATACCACACCACCAATGCCAACTCCAAACAGTCAAGAAAACCTGCCCACAGCCTCAACAAATCCTCCACACAAATATTCCTTTTCACTATTTCTTCTGTTTCTCCATTACTCGTCTATTTAACTTCTCAGCTGCAGTGAAATGCCTCTTTTCTGGCATTTGGACGAATTGCACAAAAGCTGTACAACTTTGAAAGTGGGGAATGCTTCATCTGAAATGTGCAACACGATTTTGCAGCGCTGCAAAACAAAACAAAAAACCCAAAAAACAAAGTATGGACGATTTAAGTAAACCGAAGCTGAACTGAAGGGCTCGTTCCTGCAGACGGTTTATTTCTGTGTTAGCACACGTAATAATCACACAAATACGACTTCGGCTGCATTTTAACTGCGCAGTGTTTCAGTTCAGCATTTACACGTGTCGCTCACATGTCCTTTGCGTTGCCAGTGGACACCGTTTGTGACTCATATCTCCATAACTAGGTTAAAACATAATAAGACCACATAAATAATTCAAACCACAGATCGTTGAACGTACCTGGCAGTGCAAGCTGACGACCCCCATCCTCCAAAGCTACTGACGCAGCAAACTTAGCAGAAACTTCTCTCCGAGAGATTAAAAAAGAAATAAAAAATCATCTGCTCCTTCGTTTGGGCTGCAGAAAAAATAAACTCCAAAGCGACAACGTGGGGATATCCAAACAACAACAACAGAAAGCGTGTCTCCAGTCCGGCAGCTTCCGAGATAATTACTGACAACTTCCAGCCGATGGGGATCGTCTTTGCAGCGCGCAACGCAGAGACCCCGCCCAGCACGCACAGCACCGGGACGTGCCTAGAACCAGGTCGGTTAACCAGCAACAGAAACGCCCATGGGTCTCACTGCACGCTGTCTCATGCTTTGTTGTCATCTGACTTCAGTAGCTTCAGGTCTCCTTGATATCTCTGCTGGGAGTGATTGCAGCTGAAGAGCCCTCCTCTTCCTCTTCTTCTTCTACTTCTTCTTCTTCTTCTTCTTCTTCTTCTTCTTCTTCTTCTTCTTCTCTTTCTTCTTCAGGGTTTGCTGAGTTTTTCCCGCGGAATTGTTCTACTTTTGATTGGTTGACCTTTTGGCGTGCAAATGAATAATAGTTTGTAATGCAAATATGTTGAGGCTGTTATGTAAGTGCTGTTCAAAGTGTTTAAAGTTATCCCTTAGTTTGACAAAAAGTAACTCATTTCCTTTCTGTATGATGTCAAAAAAAAGAAAAAGTGCTTAAAGATTTGACTTTTAATGAAGGAGTTTTGGCCAACTTATCTTCAAACAGTGCCTTGGCTCCTAAAAAGGGAATGAGAAATTTTAAAGGGTCGACTCATGATCCAGACCTGAATTCAGATTCATGTAATTCTTTTTTGGAGGACATCAGACTGCACTGTATTTTCAGCTACCTCCTGCATGGCAGGTGGTGAAGTCCTCACTGAGCTGAGGGCAAATACAAGGTTAATAAGTGAACAACTGTGTCCAGGAGGTGGTCTGAGGGGGTTGACGCAGCAGCAGATGCAGTTGGAGATTGTTGCTGTGGTGACTCAGTCTGCCTGCTATGGGCCAGTGATAATCAGGCAAAACATGCAGCCAAAGAGGAAAAAAATCGTCATTCTTCAGAGTCTGATGTGAATAATGTTTTTTCAATACAGAGGCTGTACGGACAAACATAAGCAAAATCTCGAGACTTGGCTACATACATGTCCTTATATACGTTTACGAATGTTGTCCGAATCCCCTCCTTTCCCTAAAAATCCCAACCCATTTTCTTTCTTTGAGATCAATCTGAAACTCGCATTGTTTCTTGCTTAGCACTGTGTAATTTGAGACCTTGCAGCTGGGACCCGTCTCTCCCTCTGCTCAGCGAAGGAGGTTTTTTTGGCCATCCCAGACACCATCTTTAATGGGTCGTTGAATAGGGGAGTTGTTTATGTCAAACAATGGACAAATGGTTCTTGTCCTAATGGGAGCCACATCTGAATAATAATACTAATACTACTACTAATAATAATAAAAATAATACATTTTATTTATATTGCACTTTATATTTTCGCAATCTCAAAGAATCAGAATCAGAAACAGATTTATTGCCAGGTATAGTTCACACAATACGAGGAATTTGTTATGGTGGGTTGGTGCAATAAAACAACAATAAATATACGGTAAACAATAAATATACAGTAAAGTAACTAAAAATAAAAATAACTGTAATAGTGCAAAGAATCAAAGTTAAATTTAAATTTAAAAAAACATATTTAATGGGAGTGTTATTTACAACAATGTTTTGAGAGTTGCTGGTATTGGTTGTCCACGGGGTCCACTGGGGAGTCACACAGGGTGATGGGGGTGAGTGGGGCTGTGTTCCTTCTGAAGTCCACAGTCATCTCCACTGTCTTGAGAGTGTTGAGCTCCAGGTTGTTCAGCTTGCACCAGGACACCAGCCGCTCTGTCTCCCTCCTATAGGCGGACTCATCTCCATCAGAGAGGAGCCCAATGAGGGTCGTATCATCCGTGAACTTCAGGAGTTTGACAGACTGGTGGCTGGAGGCGCAGCTGCTTGTATACAGGGAGAAGAGCAGAGGGGAGAGAACACAGCCCTGAGGTGAACCAGAGCTGATGGTCCGGGAGTCTGAGATGTGTTTTCCCAGCTTCATGTGCTGCCTCCTGTCAGACAGGAAGTCAGTGATTCACCTGCAGGTGGAGTCTGGCACGTTCAGCTGGGAGAGCTTGTCCTGCAGGAGGTGATAGTATTGAATGCAGAGCTAAAATCCACAAACAGAATCCTGGCGTAGGATCCTGGGGAGTCTGGGTGCTGCAGGATGAAGTGCAGGGCCAGGTTTACTGTATCATCTACAGACCTGTTGGCTCTGTAGGCGAACTGCAGGGGGTCCAGGTGTGGGTCAGTAATGTCTATGATGTGTGACAGCATGAGGCGCTCAAATGACTTCATGACCACAGAGGTCAAGGCGACGGGTCTGAAGTCATTCAGTCCAGATGTCCTCTGCTTCTTGGGGAGGGGGATAATGGTGGAGGCCTTGAAGCAGGCTGGAACGAGACATGTCTCCAGTGAGGTGTTAAAAATGTCTGTGAACATTGGAGACAGCTGATTAGCACAATGCTTCAGGGTGGATGGAGAGACAGAGTCCGGCCCACTTGCCTTGCAGGGGTTCTGCCTCTTGAATAGTTTGTTGACACCTTTCGGGAGGGAGCCTCTGAGGTGGGCAGCTGTGGTGAGGCTCCTGCTGTGATGGAGGAAATGCAGGTGATGGGTTGTGGTTGGTCTGAGGTGTGATGGAGGATGGAATCAGGATTGTCCCATTGTCTTTCAAATCTGCAGTCGTGCTGATTCAGGCTGTTGGCCAGACGCAGTGCTGACACTTAGCTCTTCTCACCTCCTTACTAAACGCATACTTTGCCTCTCTGAAACTGTCTCTGTCCCCACTCCTGAATGCTGCCTCTTTGTCTGACCTGAGCCGTCTGAGTTTAGCTGTGAACCAGGGTTTGTCATTGTTGTAACTCACCCTTGTGCGTGTTGGTACACAGCTGTCCTGGCAGAAGCTGATGTAAAGTGCTACTGGGTAAAACAAAACTAGTTAAGATTACTAAACAGTCCAAAAAAAAAAAAAAAGTAGAACCTAATAACAGAGTTCAGCAAAATACTTTTAAAAAAAAGCTATGTTTTAAAATCATCTGTAGACTGCGGGGCCCTCAGGTGGTCAGGGAGGGCATTCCACAGCCTCGGGGCAGCAGAGGAAAAGGACATCACATCCTCTAGATAATGTGATAACTCTCCAGATCCAGCCCTTAACCTGATTACTCCAGTCATAAACCCATGGTCTGGAATATCAGATAACACATCATCCTAATCATATCTCCAGTTTTGTCTTTTGTTCATTCATCCATTCATTATCTACACACCGCTTTATCCTCACTAGGGTCGCGGGGGGCTGGAGTCTATCCAAGCTGACTTAGGGTGAAGGCAGGGGACACCCTGGACAAGAATCACCAATTAACCTCAACATGTTTTTGGACTTGTGGGAGGAAGCCGGAGAACCCGGAGAGAACCCACGCTGTACGGGGAGAACATGCAAACTTCACAGACGCGAACCAGGGACCTTCTAGCTGCAAGGCGACGGTGCTAACCACCGAGCACCTAGCAGCTCCTCTTTTGTTCAATTCTAAAAAATCCCACAACCATTACCATTATATTGTTTAACAAAATGCACAAGTTGCTTTGAGACCTTTAAATAAAAAATAGCATACTTGGACTTGATATAAAACGGTAGTATTCAGCAAGACGCACTCGAATGAAGCACAAAAGGACAGACACAAGCTAAGCACATATTTAGGTCAGGTCATTTAATCGATTGGACATTATGAGTTGACATAGTTACCATCATCAAGCCTCTCCTGAACAAAAAAGCAATACAAAAAAACAACATTCACACATGTTTCTCTCTGTCTTTCTCACAAACACACATGCACACACAATAACACAAAGTCTTAAACTGGGGCTGACATTTGGAGAAGAAACAAACAAGCAACAGCTGAGCAAAAGTGATTGCAGGACTGGAAAGCAATGGCAACATTTAAGGATTGTGGACCTTCCAGTGTTATAATGTTGTGTTGGATGGTTTTAACAGCAGAAAACACAGAAGACGTCTTGACATTTAAAAGCGGAAGGTGTTGACTAGAACCACAGAAATAAAATGTTACTATAATTTATTATTCTCACTTAAAACAATCACTCATTTTCTCCTCTAGGAAACCAATGTAGCTTCCTTCCATCACAGTATCTTAAAGTAGGTGATGACTAAGTCAACGCTTCTGGAAGGCTGTCAGATATTTCAGGCAAATTAATACTCAGTGAGAAGAAAATAAAGTTTGACAACAATAAACGACCGTAAAGTAAAGGGAGTGTTAAATGTAGAGAGCGTGGAGTTTGTTCTCTCACACACTAGTGCTTTTATACCCTTCAAAAAAAAAGAAAAAAAGTCACATAAACCAAGACGTAAAGAACCTGATGAGCGAGGAGGTAAACACAAAGTCATTCACTGTCATCATAGTCCTCAGAATAGGTGTTCTCTTTCCAATACTTCACAAATAATCGTCTTCCTAAATCCTCACTCTTTTTTTTCAGATTCATTTGGCACTTAACGGAGAATATGCCGTTTGACCATCAACTCAGTCCACGAGATAAAAAAAACACAAAATCTCTGTCAGCACATTTTTCATTAAACACTTGCTCACTTTACACATACAACCCCATCTGTTGCTATTCTACCACCCACATATTTACTATAAGCCCCCATTCCCCGACTGTCTGACCCTTCGCCTTTCACCCTGATCTGAGTTCTACACTCAGTCCCGTCATAGCTCGTCATGACCAGCGGCTTCGTCTGCTTTAAGTTTGAACTCTGCCTCTGTGATCTTTCCATCTCCGTTGCGGTCCTGGTTGGAGAACATGTTGTCAATGATGCGGTAAGGATCGAAGCCGGGAGCCAGGCGGCCTTTACCGTCATTCACCTGCTGTAAGATGTAGTCAGTAAACTGGAAATAACGAGAGATTGGAGAGGGTAAGTTAAGGGTATACAGGTAGTAGCAAAAAGAGGAAAACGTTGCAGATGTGCATTTGTGTGTTTAAAAAAACAAAACAATCAGTAAAAAGGTTTTCACATACCTCAGAGGGCTCCACCACCTTGTTCTGATCCTTGTCCATCTCAGCGAAGAGGTCAGGTGACACCTCGTCGTTCCAGATGAACATGTAGCCTTCAGGAAGTCCTTCCTCCATTTCCACCAGCTCGATGTCGAACACCAGCACAGCGCTCCCTGGAACTTCATCAGCTACACAACACACAAACAGCATTGGTGAATTCCAGGAAACATAAGTGTGTTTATTCTGTAAAAATGTCACAGATATTGGAAAAGGCTTGGTATTGCCAAGAAAGGATGTATCCTGACTCTAGGCCCAGTGCAAGATTCATTTTCTGAGGAAGCCAGTGGTGAATATTTTCAGAATTTGGCAATTTTTTTTACATGAGACATGTAGAACAAAGTGATATTGATAAAACATCACTATTTTAGGCTTAGATTTTGATAATTTTCCTGAAAGAACCTAATGCCACATATGATTTGTTTAAAGACTTTCGAAATATATATTGTCAAAACCAAAAAGAATCACTCTCCTGAATAACCTTAACTACTGGCTGCATGTAAAGCATGTGTGTGTGTTTTTGTATGTCACTTACTGACTCCTCTCTCCCCGTAGCCGAGGTGAGGAGGAATAACAAGGTGCCTTTTCTCCCCCACACACATGTCCAACAGTCCATCCTCCATCCCAGGGACGACTTGATTGGCTCCCAGCACAATGTTGTACGTCTTTCCATAATTATACCTGAAATAAATTAAATGAAGCAAAAATACACTAAGTAACTGTATTTCCAGTCATCAACCTTAAGTAAGCATATGCCTTCTGTGCCTTCTAAATGTATCGCATACTTCCTTTTTTTCACTGATTTGTGTGTATTTATATTGTATTTGAATTTTGTGACATATTCTCAAAGTTCGCTGTGTGAGAAAAAACATTTCAAGGTATAGAAGACATTTTGTCAAGCATGGTTCGACTGATGGAAAATATTTTTAACAGTGAGACTGCTGTCAAGGATAAGTTTTGGTTTTCAAGATAATGTGATCATTATTAAATGCAAATTTAAAATTTTGAGAACAGCTGAATTCTGGGAACTGCTTGTCTACATCTACATTTTGAAGTCAGGCTAACACAGCAACTCTCACTTCAACTCCAAAGTAAGAGAAGATATGCTAAGTATGAAAAGTCATTCTTCTAAATCTGCAGATGGGATTTGTAAGGATGGGAGCCTATGTCCAGGGAAGTCGGGACTCACACACATCATACAGCAGACAGTAGAAATACGGATGATTTCTTAAGTATAAAGAAGTTAAAACAATTGTGTTCGGTGGATGTGGATTGTCCAGATTAACAAAGTAGTTTCAGGATAGATGTTTATTAGCTGAACTTTCAGAGTGTTAGTTCTGAATGTTGTACCGCAAACTAAATTGTTTTCACCTTCACTGTGTAGGTAGCATCTCAGAGATAGATTTTAAATGACATCTAATTATCTATGTGACCCCATTAAACAGTATTTCCTAAAAAATATATATTTATCAGCTCAGATAGTGCTGGATCTCTTCTAAGCTTAACCCAATGATTTTATTGTAGAAACTGTGAGTCTCTATTAGTTCAGCTGTTTGATATGCAGGAAATATTTGGGTTATTATGGCTACGTACAATGACACGTCAGAAGATTCAAATAATCAATTAAGTCTCCTGTCACATGTTTAAGTTGTGCTCAGTCCATCTTTCTTTCTTTTTTTTTTGTAACAGTATGGATGCTGTGTGATGCTTCGGCTGCAGAGAAACTAAAGAAAGAAAGAAAGAAAAGCAACCTTTGAAATTTGTTTGTTCAGCAGTGGCTGAAAGCGAAATATGAGTTGGCGATGCTGTGAAACTAAAGAAGACAGAGCTGGGCAGATGTTTAACCTCTGCCAATAACGGTTACTTGTATGTGACCTCCTATGCTCAGCCCAAAGAAGAAAAGCATGTCCTCACATCAGTGCTTCAGACGCTGGGTTGGAGGTTACTTTCAAATAAAATACTTAATGTCTATTTGAATTCTCCTGGTATTTATGAAATAAGAGCTGATCTTAAATTATCCACCTGCAGCAAAGTAAAAATGCCGTCTGGTTGTCCTGCTGACTGCAGCTGGGACTGCTGACCAGACTCCTGGCCGCCTGTGAGCACTTTGGGACCGGAGGAGCTCACGGCAGCACCTCTGCTCGCTGAGGACAGTAACTGCATAACAATAGGTGTTGTCACCTCAGAGTCTCCAAAACACCAGAAAAGTCTCCAGTAACACCAGATAGAGTCGCTAGATTTGTCACTAGTCGCTTCTGACAAAAAAAAAGTCCCAACACAACTCAAGTGTGACATTAGAACTCACAAAGTTGAAAAGCTTTACTCTTGAGAAACATGCGGGAAAAGTTTCCGTCAAAATCACAGTTTGTCGCATGTTTTGAGTGACAAAAAAATTAAACACGTTTTATTTTAATGTTACAAGTTCACAAAAATCTTCAAATTTAGAATTACATTTTAAAAACTAACGAGCTAAAATAAAATACATTTGGATTAAAATACTCATTTTTTATTTTCCAAAGCCACAAGGAGCCTCAGCAGAGGGATGAAAGAGCCGCTGGTTGTCGACCCCTGTTCTAAGATCTGTTGCTTTCCCAGGAGGCCTACAAGTGTGCATCAGAAGTTTACTCACGTAGAGTCAATGGATGAGCCGTCCATCAGTGAGGCATTGTAGTGATATTTGACAAAGTCTCCCTTCTTGGTTTGCTTATCACACTCCTCTGGCTTGAAAGTGATAACGACCTCAGTGTTATCTGAAGGGTTGTGGAAGTCGATTATGTCAATGTCAAACACCAGCACAGCTGATCCGGGGATCTTAGAGCCTAAGAGATGTGATGACAGAAAAAATGTGTTCAATATAACACATTGCCAACAAAGAAGTGCAAGAGAACATATCCGTGATACACATAAGAGTATCCAGGCTTTGGACACACACACACACCTGTGCCTTCCTCTCCGTAGGCGAGATGTGGGGGGATGGTGATGGTGCGTTTCTCTCCAATACAGACGCCAATCAGACCTTCATCCATGCCGGCGATGACGTAACCTCGACCCACGTAGGTGTCGTAGGTACGATTACGGGAGTAGCTGTGCAAAAGAAAATATTATCAAACTGAATATCTGGGCACATGTTGTGAATTTAACATACAGGACTGTTTCATAATATAAAGTGATTTAAATGAGTATACAACAAGTTTAAGCAGTGCACAGAAGGGGACAAATGAATCATACCCAACACTTAAAAGTGCTGACAACAGGAGTTAAAGTGTCTGTTGTAGGACGCAAAGGAAGAAAACATGTTACCCTCCAAACCACTGCACGTAAGCAGCAACCGGCAAGCTGTTCTGAGGGGTGCATTTGTGGTTTTTTGCTTACACGAACATAAAGTCGATTGACAAATCAAAAACGTCATATGTCTGGCATAGGCACTGCGTAGGTGACTGCATTTTTTCAACACAATAGTGTCACAACTATGCAAGATGCAGACACAAAACTTTACAGATGTGTAGTTGAGATCGAAATTAGGTTGAGGTTTGAGGATGGGTGTCGTCCTGCCCTTCAGTACAGAGTAGGAGGAAATAATTAGGTAAAAGAGTCCCTTTACACCCCCATGTCACATTCTTTAACTTTGAATATATTTTTAGCTCATCATAGTCCTACATCTCAATGTGGTGTATAAACATATATCTTTTATTAGCTATGATAGTGTAGCCAATGTTGGTTTCACCATGTGTATCTGTTTGTGTGTCATTGTGGAAAATTGTGGCCCTGGAGACACCGACTGCAACCGAAACCACAAAGCCAGTTCCGAGTACTTTGGCAGGTGTTCATCTGACTGACGTTTTTTTTTTTTTTTTTAACACAATAGCGTCACAACTGTGCAAGATGCAGACACAGACTTTTGCAGATGTGTGGCGAACATTAAAGTGAAGCACAAATAAGGGGGTTGTCCAAGAAATCATTGCGTGTGAATAATCTCCAGCTCAAGTTAGTTCTTTCCCGGCAGCAATCGACTGTCTGTCTCCAGTGATCTTCATTGATTAAACCCATCCATCGGCTCTCAGTCCATCTTCTTAAAATTAAATGTTTAAATATAGATTAAATTATTCTCTGTTGATATCAGACACAACAGAAATAGTGGTCTGCCTTCATCAATGAGCTGTTATTCACTTGTAATTGACCTGTATGTTAACTGAAAACACTGATCAAAGAAGGAAACTTTTTTCACATTCAAGACAAACAAGGAAAGACCTTCCACACGAGGGTTTAAGTTTCGATTCATCTCTCAGTATGTCTCCAGTGCACAGAGAGATGCTGCCACTCTCTGGCCGCTTGTGGAACAGCAGACGAAACATACACGTCTGTTGAGAATCTAAATGTTTAGTTTGAGTCTTTCCGTATAATTAAAATGAAAAATAGTGAACATACCTGGAATCAAAAAATGTCCCATCGAGGAGGCTGCCGTTGTAGTGGTAACGTACAAAGTCTCCAGCAACGGTCTTCCTTGTGCAGGACTCGGGCACCTTCTGATTCGTCACTGCGATCCCGTCTCTGGGATTGTGGAGGTCCAACAGTACAACATCAAACACTAGAGACGCCTGTCCTGGGATGTCGCTACCTGAGGAGAGAAGAGGATGAGAAGAATTATTTTTTGTTCTACCTCCTATAACCACTGCAGGGATCCATCCCTTACTTGTAAGCAGTAAGAGGACTAAGTTACAATTAGTTTTTCAAACTGTTGCTCTTCAACGTCTAATGCAAATTGTGAAAATGTGATGTTAACACAACAGAATGTGGACCTTTTTAAAACCAAAGAAACATTAATTTCCATCATTTATGTTGTTAATTAACAGTATGGAGTCATTGAAACACACGTCTTTGCCACAGTAACACGATTTGGGTGTTTTTACAGATTTGTTCTGTGTCTTCTAGAAATATGACAAAATCTGTCAGCTGTGAATATACATATAGCAATTTGTAATATCAGTTTTGGTGATTTAGAAAGCTGTGTTAAACTAATTTTCTTCGTGGCATGGCCTCTTAGCTTCTTGTGAGTGATTACAATTGATGACAGCTGGTGGCTCCTCTGAGCCAGTTTGATATATTCATTAGACTCAGCCACAAACACTACAATGGAAGTGTCTAAGGAGCTGAGTACAGATCTGAAAAAGGAGTTGTTGACTTTACGCTATTCAGGACTTTTGGACCCCAGGCCATTTGGTTTAGGTGATATTTAACATATTATAAAAGTCTTTAATGAATACCAACAAATATTTTGCACATATTCTTTCTTGGAGTCCAATAGACCCTGAAAGACCTTCGACACATGGAAACATGAAATTCCTGAATAGGGTTAAACAAGTCATGAAAGTCACTTCATGAAAGGCCATTCCAAAGCAGCTAAAGGTCCCAAAATCATCTGTTTAAACTTGGTTGGGTGTCGGTGCCCACAGTCAAACGTGTTTTATGTTACAATGGGCTAAGAGGCTGCCGTGCAAGAAGGAAGCCCTTTCTCCAGAGGCAGCACCTTAAGGGTTGAATGAAGTTTGTTGCTGATCACATGGACAAAGAAAAGACTTCTGGAGGAAAGTTCTGTGGTCAGATAAAACAAACATGAATGAGCAGAAATATGTATGGAGGAAAGAAGGTGAAGCACACCAAACCTATAGTCAACCATGGTGGTGGTAGTATTATGCTCCAGAGCTGTTTGCTATCAGTCAAACTGCTGCTTTACACAAAGTAAATGGAACATTGCAAAAGGAGGATTATTTACACATTCTTACACATAACACACATCAATAGTGGTAAAGAAATGGCTAAATCAGGCTGGTGAGTTAGTGAGTAGTGTGGTCAAAGATACAACTAGAAGGTTGCCAGAAGCCTGTGGATGTCTACCAAAAGAGCCTAGTTGTGGTGAAAGTAGCCAAAGGGCATATTAACAAATATTAGCATTGCTGTATGTATATTTTTGACCCAGAAGATTTTGTCATATTTCCAGACGACCTCTAACAAATCTATGAAAGCACCAAAATATATGATTGTTTTTTCTGTGTGACAGAAGCCCGTGTTTCAATGATTCCATCTTAGAGAACTAAGAGTTACATGCATCACTGGAAACTTAAGACTGCAATGATGTACATGGTGTTCACAAGTGTATGTCAACTGTTGTTCATGACTGTAGCTGGTTTAATAGTGAATATCTAATTTAACTGGGGGCCTTGCTTATAATATTCATCTCTACATTTTTTTTTCAATGTTGTAAGTTTTAGGAATGCTGATGGGCAGGTTTTGTCACCTATACAACAGAGCTGGATTAACCGTTTCCCCAGGTCACGTTACCATGTTGGTAGTTATGGTCTGATGAGGAAAAAGAAAACTGGATTTGAGGAACTAAGTGAAAGAACATTTGGCTATAAAATAAAAACTAAATGATCCACGAAAATTAAAATGGTCAATGTTTATCAGGTGAGAAGAAGTGATGCAGTTTCTCCAAAGAAACTGATCAGGGTAAGGATTTGTCAAATATTCTTTATTTCTGAGGAGACTGAGGGAGTAAAACAAGATGAGTCATTTGGTTCATGTGTGATCTACTGCCACCTTTCTCTCCAAGTGTGCAGCTGCACTACTTGTTGCTTTTCACTGCAGTCATGAATTTCTTATTACTCTCTAAGGAGCGGAGGCTTTCAAATCAGGAAAATCACTCACATGGGTTTTATAAAACCCTTTTCAGATGTCAGATATGTAACATTGCTGCTTTATCAATCTGCTAAAGTGACGGTGTTCTTTCATTCAGAAATGGGTCACTGTTGTGTTAATGTTCTCCAAGCTTTATGAAGACATTCAGTGAAGGAGAGAGCTGTGGTCCCCATGCAATATTTGTCATTTACACAAGATCAGACAGTACACCAAGTGATGTGTAATACATAATGATGTAAGAAACACAAGATTAAATCTAAAATAATAGTAAGTTTAGCAAATTGGCCAAATAAATTCCAGTCTTGTTTATTTACGGTTTCCTAAACACTAAAAATTCTATCCATAAGTGAAGCTAATATAACTTCTATTTTACCAACAGCAAATTAAAAATATCCTGACAGCTGTGATGAAGCTCGGGACTAAATCTGAGGACAGCCAACAAGTGATTGAGCTGCAGTTTGTTAACTGTAACTCTGTGTGACAGCTCACCTGTCTGAGGTGACGAAAAGAACACAGTTTAACTTGCTATTAGAGCCCGATTAATTCTGTTTCCATGTCTGTGATAACTTATCATTAAACGTAATTGATAAAGTTACTGCTGTTGGGCAACGTGCATGAATACGCACAACTCTCTATCTGTGGAGACGCTCATATGGATCTTGCTGCTGTCTGATGCTGCAGCTATTTACTGAACTCAGAGGAAAGACTCCTACACAGCTGGAAGCAGCGTACTAAACATGAGGTCCTTTTGTTAAAACCTGGATTACATTTATTATTAGTGAATCTTTTTAATCTGAGCTGTTACATTTTAGGAAACTAAATGGCTACAGACTCCCTTTTTAATCGCATTGATGTGAACATTTCAGTTTGTAACAGTAGAAACTGAAGGGCACAGCGAAGGAAAAAAGTGTCTTGTGATATTTTTTAACACAAGTTGTGTCTTTTGCTCTCTGTAATGTTTTGGGACCAACACTAGTGCTAAAAAAAAAAAACAAAGGTCCCCAAATGACTTTACACAAGTACAGTTGTAACTCGATAATCTAACACTACATGTAAAATCTTCTTTTATGTCGGATAGCAAGGCTGTCGGATTGTCAAGACGGAGGTCAAGGTACAAGAAGGGCTTGATGCTTGAAGGCTCATTTGTTGTGAATATTTATTGTTTATAGTGGTTTTCTAATAACTAGTAGGGCTGGTCCGAATAGCACTTTCTGGTCTCTGGATATTCAGGCCCAATTAACGATGAGTATCAGAATAATCTGCGCGGTCGAGGGGAAGTGGTCACAACGCACAGGCAGTACTTGGCTGCTGATGCTAGTTTAGGATAGCTGTCCCAGTTCTGCTTCCACCATCGTTTACTTCCATAAACACTGAGCACGCTCGCTGTGTGTGACGTCGTCATGTCTTCCTCTGCACATACGGGACACTTTTGGATCGTAGGAAGTTCACACAGCAGATCACATACAAGTCGCATTTAATTAGAAATGTGAATGAACTCGCAAAAAAATCGGATTTCACAAAATAATCAGAATTGAGCATCAAGTCCTGCAGTCTGAACGTAGCCAATCTGTCGGATTGTTCAGTCAGATAATACGCTGTTATCCTTATTTTTGACATAAAATGTCATGTTCGGCCAAGGCTGTCGGTATGTTAAGGCTGTTTTTCATGTGTTCCATTCGTTTTTCCTAAAAACCTGTCGGATAGCAAGGTTTTCGGATTGCTAAGGGTCAGATTATCGAGTCATGACTGTACGTCACTTGTCCATTCCCATCATTTAATGCAATTGAGACTTAACAGTCTCGAGACTTAGTAAAATTGCCATTGTGACTTTTAAAGAAACATGACCAGGATGTTTATTCAGACATGTTCAGATGCTGCCTGATTAACAGAAAGGAGTGCAGTCTGAAATGGGCTTTGTAGCTATCAAACCAAATAGTTATAGCAACACTCACCGTCTCCATTCTCTCCATATCCAAGAGACGGAGGCATAGTGATGATGCGTCTCTCTCCGACACACATTCCCAAAAGGCCCTGATCCATACCAGCGATCAGCCAGCCGATCCCGACGTAAGTGTCATAGGTACGCATGCGGGTGTGACTGCATCAAAGAGTGGAGAACACATGATATAGAAGAGCAGGTGTGCACATCTGTGGGACTGTTTGGGTGAAATGAGGAATCGTATCGAACAAACCTGGAATCAAAGAGGGTCCCGTCCAGCAGGGTGCCGTTGTAGTGGTAGCGGACATAGTCAGACACCTCCACCTTTCTGGAGCAGACGGAGGGCGTGTGGTAAGTGTTGCTCTGGACGCCGTCCTCCGGGTTCCACACGTCGAGCAGCAGGACGTCAAAGTGGAGGATGGAGTCAGCAGGGATGATGTCGCCTGCAGAGGAGAAGAGAACAGGTCAACCCAACTCCAATCAGCAAAGAGGAAAATCTCTGCTCTGAAATCTGTATCATAAAGCATATCCTCACATTGAGCATACCACAGTCATTTTATAAATCTCTCCAGGTATTTGCATTTTCACTCCTGATATCTTTCCCCTGTTCAAGCTAATTAGTATGACTGATGGGTTAACATTCTGATTTGTTCTGGTTGTTCAGTTCATAGACGTCAATTGAAAATCTCTTGTTTAACTTTGTGTCAGTACAAGATTCAAATTGCCCTTAATTCAGTGTATTTGATTTATCATCAGGTGGAGAAAAAGTGGAATGTTGTATCGCATATTCATCTAACTTCATATTTCATGACCTTTCATAGCAGTCACCTTCCCAACTTTATTTCCAAATTAACCACAGGTGTTATAGTTACTATGCAGCATGCTCTGTACATATTTTGCCTTGGGCTTATTACAGTATGAAAGGTACCAACTACATATTGATGAACAGCGTGAAACATTTTCAAAACAGAAATGCGGCATAACTTTGAGACCACATCCCCTAAACATAAACCAAAGCATACCACATGTTCGAAAGTAATTTATGGCAGTTTACAAGATCAGTCAGTTAATTGGTGATGTTTTTCCAGAACTTTACAGGAAAATCTGTGAGTATCCCAGCTGACTTTGGACTGTACACCCTTTACAAGTTGGTAGTCCATCACAAGGCCAACACAAACAAACTCACAGACATTTTTTTGGACCTGCAGACCAGCAAATTTAAGCCGTTCAGTGACACTGCACCACCGTGCAGCCCGACACTTATTTATCTCTGGTTATAAAACGTGTCAAGCAGTTATCTCGCACTGTATCACACAGAAGCCCTTTAAAGATAAAGATAATGAAGATAAGGTGTAGAGGGTGAACTTAGGGGGAGCAGGGAACTGTTTCGGTGGCAGCCATTGAACCTTTAATACTGATGAGGTGGCAGTCTCTCTGGTGCAAATACATCTATACCACTTTAAAAATCTCCATCTTGCTTCTCTCTTTTCTTCTTTTTCCTCTTGTAATCCCTCTAATATATAGACCGCTGGTGGAGGCCTCAGCTTTTTACCTGTCCACACATGCCCCCTCTTTCCTCTCTAAATAGTTCATGCACACACACCGGTCTCTACATGTAAACAGTGCCTCGACAGATTCCCTCTAATTACAACCATCACATGAAAATATATTAATAATGTCAGACAACAAACACGCTCTGTTCTGAACAGCAGATTTTTTGCACATCAACAGCTACAACGTTGATGCATTAACATTGGCAGTGCAGCTTCTAACAGCAAACAATCTTCATCCAAAGCAGCGTCCTCTGGTCCACTTCCTGGTCTGTGATGTCCCTCTGACATCATTGAACATGGACGCTCCAGAGCAGCCCACTTCCTCTTTACTTCGACCGACTCGTACAACACAAAAAAAAAAAAGTTTTTTTGCCCCTCATGCTTCTGCCAAGTTGTTCTCATTGTTACAGTGAGCTTTGTTCTCACTCAACTGTGTATTTATAGCAGCTGCACAGAGGGATCCACGCCAGGCTGTCCCCAAACTTTGCAGAGATGCTCATTCCAAACTGTTAGTCGGCGGAGTGGAATATACGCACCGTATCCTTGTTTTCCGTAGGCAAGGTGAGGTGGGATCTTAACCAGCACCCTCTCGTTGACGCACATCCCCACCAGAGCTTTGTCCATCCCTGCAATCAGCTGCTTCTTGCCAACAAACACGTTGTAGGTGCTACCACGGTCATAACTGAAACATTTAAAAAAACACAACTTTGTTTTAATTGTCTGTTGTGATTTATTTCTTAGTTTCCTTGCTTGACCAACAACTTTAATCAAACAAGCAACACAAATCCCTTAAGGCCCTGATTTCAGGTTTTTAACCCCAGTTCATGGTATCTATGTGCACGTATTCTCACAATGTCATCATTTTGTCTGAACCTGCAAAGACTACTGATTCAGAAAAAGCCTCTCAATGAAGAACAAGTGTGAAAGACTTGCTTAAGATACATGATAAAGGCATTTAAGACCAGATTAAAATGCTAGTGTCAAAATGCTGTTCGGCCTCTTATGTCACATGTTGATATTTTTTCTGAATGAATATCTTGTAGGTGTTTGACCAAACAGGGCCACAAAATCAGCTAACACTGCAGAGCCTTACTTAGTTGACATTTTACTCCATAAATTTGGATTTAAATGTGCAGCAATTTACATAAATGACCAAAAATTGCCATTTGAGGTCAACATCTGGAGCTTTAGGGGCCCTTGGGTGTCTGTGGAACTGGCCAGTTGACCATTTTGCATGACGCACTGCTGAGTGGTCTCCAAAAGTTGAGTCAAGAGACCTTCAAAGGTCGTGGAAGAAATTTTAAAATTAAGCATACAGTGAACATCTCAGTAGATCTAGTGTGGTTAAAAATAAGTCTCTTAATGGCAGAACTGTCCCTCTGATCAGAACGGGGTCATCTGTGTGACCCCTGTTATGCTCGCTGATGTGAAAATGTTTGGGAACCCTCGGATCAAACCCCAGAGCTCAGTTTGCCTGCGTGGCTCACTCTGGCGAACCAACAAACGCGCACTTTTACGCATCGCGCACGCTGTTCGCCACCGTGCAGCTCCGCACGGAGCGTGAAAATAGAACGATCCCGTCGTCAGACACTCACCTGGAATCGAACTTCTTGCCGTCCGGAAACATGCCGATGTAGTGATACCTGACAAAGTCCCCAACTTTGACTGCGCGCACGCACTGCTCCGGTTCGAAAGTTTTCTCAATGAGGATGTCGTCTAACGGTACCGGAGGAGCGTTGCAGGCGGCGAACGCCACCAGAACCGAGAGACACAACACCCCCTGCACGCACTTGATCATTTTCACCGCCGATAGACTTCAAGACGATGGAGATAACTGCGGGTTCGGCCTGTTCGTGTGTGCGCGCGCTGACTCCCTGCTCCCCGGTACTTTGGTTTCCTCTACACCGACTTGGATAGAAAAGTCCTGCCCCTGGTTCCAGCATAGGAATGATCACGTGTCAAGTCAGAGAAAAGAGGCACGACTTCCGTTTAAATTTCACACCTAAACCCTCCACAAGTGATCTAAATGGCACGTTTTATCACCAAAACCCAAATATATGTGGCTGTAATACACGATCTAACCCCTGCATGACGCGCAAATGAACAAAAACGACACCTACGCTGCCAATTGTGCTCTTATTTTAACTGTAAACCGTGTTTCCTGTGTGTCTTTCTCGCTGACTTGACGCACTGTGTGATTGAATGGGAAAGTTTGGGCACCACGTATCGCTCCTGCGCAGTGCAGCCTCCAAGATGTGTCAACGTGGTAACGTAGGGGTCTCCGCAGAGGCACATCCCCTCTCTGGAGTCATTTAAATAAGAATAACGCGCACATCTGGCTGCTCCTCTGAGTTACGTGAATCAAAATGTGACAATAAGCAGGACGCGTAAAGTTTGCTTTGGATTTTACGCGTGGATAAAGCTGCGATGGGGGTATTTAGGCCTTTGGAGAGGGGGGGGCAGACCACGCAGGAATGTTTCTACGTGGCAGTGGGAGGGGGAGGGACACTCACCAGGGGTTTAATTGGTGGCCTGGAGGACAGGTTTGCACTTTGAAGAGCAGCATTAAATAAAAGAAGCTTCCAAAAGTTGAACTAAATGGTATAAACCGAGCATAAACCCACCCTATGTGAGTTTCTCCCTCAGTTATGGTGCTAACTTTTAAGAAGTTTGCCCTTAGTCGGGCTATTTACGAGCACTGACAACAACAGCAGTGATTTATTTTGTGATTTAGTTGGAGGAGGAGCTCCAGCAGAAGCCACTCTCTGCAGCCACCGATCGTAGCCCTGCGCCCGGGGGAGGGGAGGTTTTGTCCGGATACGTGGTGGAACTTGAGGCGGTCCTAGAGAGAGACCCACGCACACCGACAAGCCAGCCCTGGATCATCCCCAACCAAACCCCATCCACCACTGACTATAGAGTTTTTTAAAAAATGGCAGCCTCCACTTCTTCCCAAGTCTTCTCTGCGCTACTGATCGCGTTTTTCGTCTCCGTGGTGAACTCTCAGTACGAAAAGTACAGCTTCAGGAGTTTCCCCAGGCACGAGCTGATGCCTCTGGAGTCCGCTTACAAGTACGCGCTGGACCAGTACACCGGGGAGAAGTGGAAGGAGACGGTGGAGTACATGGAGGTGTCTCTGCGTCTCTACCGGCTGCTGCGGGACAGCGAGGCCTTCTGCAACCTCAACTGCAGCTCCGTCAGGCTGGACGACGAGCAGAAGTTCGCGGAGTTTCCAGAGCTGCACTCGTTCGGGAACGTTATGAAGAGGGCGCAGTGCCTGAAGCGCTGCAAACAGGGACTGCCTGCCTTCAGACAGACTTTACCCAGCCGGGACACCATAGATGAGTTTGATCGGAGGGAGCCGTACAGATACCTTCAGTATGCCTACTTCAAAGTAAGTATAAAACATGTGAGGAAGCGTCTGCTCCAGATCAACCAACCTGGATCACGGGTTTACTTTTTTTTTTTTTTTTTTTAAACCTAACTTGATTTATCCATATAAGGGTTTTCTCATTTCATGTGGTGATTTTTTTTTCTTCCTGAAATGCGTCCTGACGTCACCAACGTGCCACGGATGCACTGGGGGTCTGTTGAGTTTTCTTTCTTTTTTTTTTTTAAGTCAGATTTTTACCTTTTTAAGTTCTTGTGCTTTGTTCTCTCTTCTTTTAAGAAGTTAAACCCTGACAAGAGGAGAAACACTCATCAAAGACACATGACTTTGACCAAGCTTGATTCAGGATTATGTTAACCTAAAACTCAACTCAGGTTCAAGTTTGGATTAAAGTCAAATTTACATACAAGCAACAAAAATATCAGAGGTGTGACAACCTGAAAGAAAATCTGGAATACTGTAAATGAGTTGAGATGACAAATCTAGATGCTTCCATACAGATGGGGTCCACTTCAGTTGATTTTTGTTTGGGGTCATCTGGTGTTAGACGCCCCCCACAAGAACAAGTTTCTTTTAAAACATGTGTATAAATTGCATATCAATATGATGTGTACACAACAAGTATTCTTAACCATGTTGAGGAGGTAGGTCAATTCTAAAGGCTACAACTTTTGAGATTAGATTAGATTAGATTAGACTGCACTGTATTTTTCACCGCCAATGGGGAAACTCACTTGTTGCAGCAGTACAGACACAGGAAAGAGCACAAAAAAGTGACTGGACGAAAAAGAGAACAAATAAACTATAAATCGGAAGAGCTAAGAAATGCAATGCAATAGAGATACACACACACACACACTATATATACACTATATACACTATAGAGCCATGCAATGGATACTATGATTTAAAATAAAGTTAAATAAGACAAAATGTGGTACAATATGATATTGCACACATTTTTATGATAAGGCTAAATTTCTATAAACTTGCATCGTACATAACCTCACAAGTCATTGTGATCAGTACAAACCTGCTCCTTACATTCTGAGAAATAATGTTTAGGCTCAACAAAGCATTTATGTCTGTGTCAGTCTTTCTTGAGTTAATGAAATTACAGTTGAAACCAGAACTTTACATCCACTTTATAAAACGACACATACCATTTTTTTTCTCACTGTCTGACATTAAGTCAGGCTAAACTTTGCTGTTTTAGGTCAGTTAGGATTACCGAAATTATTATAGAATAAGTCAGAAGTTTACATACATCTCCTTAGTATTTGGTAGCGTTGCCTTTAAACTGTATGACTTGGGTCAAACGTTTTGGGTTTCCTTCCTCAAGCTTCTCACAATAGTTTGATAAATTCTGGCCCATTCCTCCTGACAGAACTGGTGTAACTGAGTCAGGTTTCTAAGCCACTTGCTCCACACACCTTTTCAGCTCTGCACACAAATTTTCTACAGGATTGAGATCAGGGCTTTGTGATGGCGGCTCCAAAACATTGACTTTGTTGTCCTGAAGCCTCTTTGTAACTAATCTGGTGATATGTTTAGGGTCAGTGTCCATCTTAAGACCCATTTGTGCCCAAGCTTTAACTTCCTGGCTGATGTCTTGACATGTTGCTTCAATATTTCCACTTAATGTTCCTTCCCTAATGATGCCATGTATTTAGTGAAGTGCACCAGTCCCTCCTGCAGCAAAACACCCCCACAACATGATGCTGCCACCCCCGTGCTTCACAGTTGGGACGGTGTTCTCAGGATTGCAAGCTTCCCCCTCTTTCCTCCAAATGTAACGATGGTTATTGTGGGCAAACAGACCATCAGACCACAGGACATGTCTCCAGATATTAAGTTCTTTGTTCCTGTGTGCATTTGCAAACTGTAATCTGGGGGGTTTTTTATGTTGGAGTAATGTCTTCTTCCTCTCTGAGTATCCTTTCAGCCCATGTCGGTCCAGGACTGGTTTCACTGTGGATAATGACACTCTCTTAACAATTTCAGGCAGCATCTTCACAAGGTCTTTTCCTTTTGTTCTGGGGTTGATACATTCATTTCGCACCGAAACACTCCATCTCTGGGACACAGAACCCGTCTCCTTCCTGAGCGCTATGATGGCCGGACATTTCGATGGTGTTTATTCTTGCATATAATTGTTTTAACAGATGAAGGTGGAGCCTTCAGGCGTCTTCATTCTGATGACCAACATTTATTTCTTATCTCACTATAACATCAGTGTAGAGATTCATGTTGACCACAATTAGCGACTTAAATTGGTGCCACTTAGATGTAAAGTAAACAAATTACTGAGTAAATGAGCAGCAGGCAAGTAAGGAATCATCTAACGATTGATGAATTGCTACTAATCGTTCATGAGTGGCTCTAAATCAGCTGCTGGAGTACAAGTGTTACCAAACATTGACACAGCAATATATCATATGGCTTTCTCTTGGGATACACTGGTATTAAATTAATAAGAGGAAACTTAACTTATCTGTAGTGAACATTAAAAAAACGCACGTTATTGTAAGATAATATGATAATACAGACACACACTCACAGCACAGTGCAGGGAATAAATACATTGGTCCTGCTTTTTTTTTTACTTTTTAGGGCTATTTTACTCAGTTGCACCGTTAACATGATTTTTTGCAGGTATTGTCTTGTAATGTGTCATGATTTTAATTTATCAAGAGTTATTCTAACCTTCAAGGTTCATGTGGCCTCTGTTGCTCGGTCGCATCGATTCGCCCTGTACAACATCAGGAAGATCAGACCTTTCCTGTCTGAACATGCAGCACAACTCCTGGTACAGGCTCTCATAATATCACGCATTGACTACTGCAGCTCCTTACTTTCAGGCCTCCCCGCATCCACGGTCAAACCTCTGCAGATGATCCAGAATGCAGCCCAAAACAGCATGTCACCCCGCTGTTCAGATCGCTTCACTGGCACCCAGTTGCTGCCCGAATCAAATTCGAAACCTTGACACTTGTTTACAAAACCACAACGAGAACAGTTCCCTCCTACCTGAACGCTCTCATTCAGATCTACACTCCCTCCCGCTCACGATGCTTGACCAACAAAAACCACCTGATACAACCACCACAACAGGGCGATAGCTAGACTCTTCTCCTCTGTGGTTCTGTGATGGTGGAACGAGTTACCAAACTCTGTTCAATCTGCTGAATCCCTCTCAGTCTTTAAGAAAAGACTAAAGACTCAGCTCTTCACTGAACACCTTTGCACTTGACAGCCTGAAAGCAAACAAACAGACAAAAAAAAAAAAATCCTATTACCTCCCACACAGCCTGCTGTTGGCATCAACATCCTATCGCACCTGAATTTGTTCGATGGCACTTATCTAGATTGTTTTCTTCTCATTGGATCCTTGTGTGTGTTGTATCTGCTCTCAGATGTACGTCGCTTTGGATTAAAACGTCTGCCAAACAGAATTGTAGAACATTCTGATTATTCTGATTATAATGTGTGTTTGTTGCAGTCTAACAACCTGGCCAAGGCGGTGTCGGCCGCTCACACCTTCCTGCTGAAACACCCGGATGACGAGATGATGCAGAAGAACATGGCCTACTACAAGAGTCTGCCCGGAGCCGAGGAGCACTTCAAAGACCTGGAGACCAAATCCTACGAGGTACAAACACACACATGAAACACAGTCGGATGCTCTTGTAGTTTAGATCTTCTCTGAGCGTCACACCCAAACCCACATGACTTGGAGAGCGCACACACACACACACACACACACAGCCCGACCTATTATTGGCTCTGTGGGTGAGCCGCTGTGGTAGCAGCCTGTAGCTGGCAGCCTGATCTGGCGTTATGAGCTTTCCAGTGCTGGTCTGCGGAACGTCGGTCGTCCTTGAATGGGCTTCATGGCCTCTGCAAAATAAGGAGGTGGAAATTGAGGAAATTTAGGAGGTTGTTTTTTTTATATTCTCTTTCATAAGCACTACAAAAGGAAATATGTCTTGTTGTTTATTACATTTGGCCTCATTATGTATAATCCGGTCTTGAGAGAAACAGTACTTCATTTGCCCAAATCCTAACTATTAATATGCAAATATATGTCTATTTATTGATGCATTTCAATCTATTTTATGTCACTTTTTATGCGACTTCCTCAAGTGGATCCACATTGCAAATTATAAAGTTTACGAGATGTATTTATGATTATGTTCCCTAAGTTCCTCAGACTCTGTTTTTATTGAGTAAAGCACTTTTTTGTCTGTATGAATGGTGCTATTTTATGAATAAAAATATGAATATATCAACATCTTTGACATCACATGCTGTACAAATAGAGTAGTTGCGGAAAGGAAACACTGAGGAGAGAATGCTTCAGTATTACGCCCTGAGGATGCACAATATACAAATTGTTCAGTAGTTGCAATGGTACATACATTTGCAACTGTCACTTGACTCTCCAAACATTAGCTTCCAACATGTTTTGGGTTCATGAAATGTGTCTTTTGAGAACTTGTCAAAAAATGTGATTGTCTCCTTGTATACAGTACGTCAACATAGTGCTAAAAAAATGTGTAAAATATCACCGACTTGTGTAAAAAAGTGTTTTTTAACAAAGTGGACTGCCCTCATTGTACAGTATATGTGTTGATTGTTGTGTTTTCTCGTGATTCCGTCATGTGGGGGTCCAGACTTTGTTCGTGCGAGCAGTGAGAGCATATAATGGAGAGAACTTCCGTACGTCGGTGTCAGACATGGAGCTGGCGCTGAGGGACTTCTTCAAGGTCTACGACGAGTGTCTGGCTGCGTCTGAAGGCCCAAGAGACGTCAAAGACTTTAAAGACTTCTACCCCTCCATCGCTGGTCGGTTCATGTCTGTCCCATCCCTCATTCCCCCCATCTTTCTTTAACCACATGTATATTTTTCAAAGTCTGCTCTGGCTGTGTCTTTATTTAAGACTTTATTTTTTAATGTATTTGTTGGCTTTTTGCATTTTCTGTCTGAGTTTTGGTTTCACTCCTCTCCACAGATCACTACATTGAGGTCCTGGAGAGGAAGGTGGGCTGTGAAAGTGACTTGACACCTGTGGTCGGAGGTTTTGTTGTTGAGAAGTTTGTGGCCACCATGTACCACTACCTGCAGTTCGCCTATTACAAATGTTCGTAGCCTGCTTCAACTAGAGCACTATTTTTAGTGTCTACGTTTTATTGCATTTCCAAAGAAAAATGCCTGAACTAAGTTGTTAATTGTTGTTTCCAGTGAACGACCTGAAGAACGCAGTTCCGTGTGCAGTCAGCTACATGCTGTTCGACCCCAGCGATGAAGTCATGAAGAACAACGTGGCCTATTACAAGTTCCACAAAAACCAGTGGGGGCTGGTGGAGGAGGACTTCCTCCCCAGATCAGTGAGTGATACTGATGATCTTATGCACATTACTAAAGAACATACAGTTTTGTGTTACCTGCGTGCGAACAAAGCAAGGCGGGAAACTCTGATAAAAGCCTGTATTCAGTCTTTACTAATATGGTTCCCTAAATACAGCTTGTCTTCTTTCCTGCCCTGAAAAACATTTTATTTTCTGCTTTGCGATCTTTTTTTTTTTTTTTTTTAACCTCTAAAAGCACCGTGGAGGGAAACTGACACACACGTGGTTATTTGCCTTCTTGCCCAGAGTTAGATGAGAAGATCACAAGAGATTAGCTCTGATGTCAGTGTACCAAATATAAAGCTGCAGCTGGTTAGCATAGCTTAACTTGGGTTTCTGCACCAAAGACACTGCAAAGGTTACCTGTGTTATTTAGTGAGTTATAGAGGTACTGCGAGGTAGAGTTTTGTTTTTTTTTTAATTTGATGCCATAGACTGTTTATTAAAAGATGGACAGAGCCTCCAAAGCCAACATAGAAGTCCCCCAGAAACACTCTGAGAAGCATCATTTTAAAAACTACTAAAATCACACCATTTAACAAAACCATACACTGTAAAAACACAATGAATTGTAGGGTTTTTTATTTGCTGACAGTCCTTGAATCACTCATCTGACTTGACTCGCAACTGACAGGCCACCAAAATGAAACTGACTAAAATTCTGAACAGGTTTGAACACTGTTGCAAACATTTGTGATAATGTCAGTACATAACATATTATATTGCTTTTGTCATTTATCCACATTTAATTTCAGAAAATGTTACATTAGAGCTTTCAACAAAAATACAAGTATGTGTATTCCCAATAATAGTAATCTTTATTAATAAAAAAATTCCAAATCCAAGTTCCAAAGTTCTTCACAAGTCAGCAAAATAAAACAGACAAGTCATCAAACCATCACATTTTAAAAGACAGATAAAAACACAACATGATGTATAAAAACCAATAGAGTGTACGAAAAGGTGAAACTGCTATTAAAAGAAATTAAAGACAGCTCAGAGGAAATTGAATAAGATTTAGGAAAAGCTCACTGATAAAAGTATGTTTTCAGACTTAAAAGAGATCATTGACTTGATTCCCTCGGGCAGCTCATTCCAGAGCCTGTTTATTCTGAAGTCGATCAATAGTTTTTTTTGGTTCAGGCTGTTGCAGTAAGCCCAAGGAGGTGAAATAAAAGCAGGTAAAATGGTCTCTCTAGCTATAAAAGTTAAGCCGGTGTTGATTTTTGAACCATTTCCAGGATTATAAAAGCATAATTGCACGAGCAAAAATGCGGAACTACTCCTTTAAAACAAATGTTCTCATTGCTTTTGTCTGGAAGTACCTAAAAACGCACATCACTGAGATATTTTGCACTTTGTCTCAAGCTTCTTTCCTGATTTCATGTCCTCACTTTCCTATAACACCTAATTGTGGAGCTGTTGTGTTTGTGTGTTTGCTGCAGGAGGCAGTGCGGTACTACAATCAGACCACCATGCAGCTACAGATGTTGGAGTTCTCCAAACAGCGCCTGGCGAGCGATGATGAGGTGTGTGCCTGCGTTTGCATATTTTTGGGCGTTCGGTGCGTCACAGGCGGGATGATTCCAGACGGGAGGTTATCGCTGCTCAAGTGAAGGGAGCATAAGACACTGCTAGGAATAGATTTGCACCATTCCCATGAAATCGTTTACAGTTCTTACTGAGTTGCTTGCGTCTCTCACTGGCTCTGTCCTTGTGGAACTTATGGAAAAACCCTGGATTCTTCAGTCTGGTCACATGACGCCCTGCAGTACAATGTGCCCTGTGTTTATCAGGCTGCAAAACCCCAGGCAGCCATGGGGTGGCAGTATGACACAGCATTTCTTGAAGTTATTGTGATGCAGCACAAGGACTGTGGCCATCAGGGCAACCTAGCATAAGCCAGGATTACATGCTGTATGTGGTAAATACCATTCAGTTCTTGACTGTAATCTCTTTAGTAATGCGTGATATGAGAAATCACACATAGGGCTGTGAGTGGAGGGATTTATGGTAATCCACTTTGAAACAAAAGCGACCCTCCTGAGTTGTCTCTGGTTCATTCTTTTTGTCATGTTTGTGTCCACAGGGGGAGGTGGTGGAGTTTATAGATGAGTTCCTGGACGAGGATGAATAGCCCACGTTGGAAACTCTGCCGAAACACTGAAAGAAAAAAAAAAGAACAAACACAAACTACAAAACACTCCTGAAGTTTAAGAGTCTCTGATTGATCACTGAGGTTTTTATTTTTTTTAACCTGCAGCTCCTGAAGATTTTAAAGTTTTTTGTGCACTAAATATCCAGTTCAGTTGTATGGACTTACAGCACAGCGATGAAATGTTTTAAAGACAGTCATAACAGAGGCAGACGTAATTGTACTCACCGTTTTAATGAATTCATTTCTCCACTGTGAATCATCAATGTTGTCTTTTGGAGGGGTTTTTTTGACAATAAAAAGATTTTACAAAAAAGTATCAGCTGCTGGTTTCATCCCTGCAGCCTTGAGCTGCAGCTATGTTTGAATCATATTGTTTTTCAGCTTATATACTCATTGTTAGGTACATAAAAAGTCAGAAAATAGTCAAATATAACCGTCAACCATCGCAAATCTGAGCCTGCAACTGCTATTTTTAGTATCTGCGCTTCTTGAAAATGACTTAAAGGATTAATTAATCAGCTAATACTCTGTTTCAGTCCATTGATTTTTGACTGGAGCCCCAATATTAAAAAAAATGAAAAGAGGAGAGGAGAATGGAGCGCAGAGCCGAGCAGAGAAAACACTGAGTTGTTTAATAATGTTTGAACATTGAGTCTCTGTGCAGTTTGTCACACAGTGATGTTAAAAACCCACCGGGGAACATTCCCTCTGTATTACTGAGTGTCTCTGTGTCTCTCCGTCCTCCTTCCTCTCCTGCCTCTATTTACCTGTCTCCTTTATTACTTCTCCCTCGAGCGCACTTCAACTCTCAGCTCAGTCTTCTTTTTTTAAACATTTAGGTCAGAGAAGCGAAAGGCAGCGGCTGATAAACGGGGCTTTTTTTGTTAAATGTTTCGATGAAAGGCTGATTGTCGGGAGTCAAGGTCGCAGGTCAAAGTCACACCTGAAGGTGCGATTAGTCAGACGCTTACACAATGACTGGTAAACAATGGAGCATCTGAGATCTGTAGCATGAGTCAGTGTGTCTGTTTGACACTGACAAAACAAACATACACAAAAAAATAGAGGTAAAACCACATGTTTAGAAGTTTATTGTGACTCAGAGAACACACATACAGTACACATTTCATCCTGACATCCAACACATCAGGCTGTTTGAGATGAAAAAGAAAAAGGAAGAATCTTTGCAGCTTGTGAATGACAGTGAGCAAGTTAGTTTTAATAGCTTTTCCTATTAAAACCCTAAACGAGTGTCAGTATTTTAATAATCATGGTTATTATTAGGAGTCCAGAGAGGCTCAATGATCTACAGTGTGGTTTTTATTCACACAACTACAAATACAGAGTTTGTGTTTAAACAGCAGGCGAAGTAAGATGAGCGTACCCTGTGTAAGACCTGTGTCTAATGCCGACCGTGTTTGAAGGATTTGGCGAAGAAGAAAACGTACAGTAAATCTAAAATGTATGTCCCACACACCAGTGATGCTACAGTATGTACAGCAAGTTAATAGGTTCCTATTTACAGAAACAAACAGACAACAGGCACCTCATTCCTCAGGTTCTCACCGTATTAGCATCAATTCAGAAATGAAAACGTTTGATGAAATACTTGCAAATGAAAAATAACTATTAAAATGCTTCTCAGAAATCAGCTGGATGTTGACTTGAATATAAGAAAAAACTGATGACACCGTAAAATGCCTCATCTACTCATCATCATTCACAATAATTGTAATTAAAGCACTTTCTATTTAAGTTATTGTGCTACAGATCTTTTTTTTTTTTTTTATCAAGAGAAGAACACTCTGACACTGAAATGTAAACACTCTTATGGCTATTTTGAATTTATTTACACTCTTTTGTATATATTTCTATTTTAAATATTTCAAATAGTTGACACAATATGGAGAGAATATCATGAAAGTATACAGAGCTACAACACACTACAGATACCTTTGTTTTTTTTTATTTAGGCTGGAAAATAAACCAAATGAAAAGGGCAAAACCTATCAATTTTAATCAGCCTCATTTGTTCATGACAGATTTTTTTAAAAGATAAATACATTGTTCGAAATTAGCAACCAATTAAGTCTAATCAGACAATAAACGGCCAAATAATCCCAGTCAAGAAGACCCTCGTCATGTTGTGAATAACCGGGACACAAATGAGGAAACATCACCAATTGATGTATTAAAAATATTAAATTTATCTTTTACGTATATACAGTATATTTTGGGCCTTGTGCTTCAGCCCCAGTTTAGATTTTTTCTAAATACATTTACTTTATTGAACTTTAATAGGGGGGAGACGACGACACTCTTAGCATTCAGAACATCAATTTAAGTTCAAACCAATTAGGGTTGTGATTCTCTGTTGCCATGGTAGCACCTCAATGTTTAGTCTCTGCTTGGTTTGAATGCCGTCAGCATCCACTCCGGTTCCTCAGTCGGAAACTTCAAACACGATGACCGGCGAGCTGAGACGCACACACACACACACGCTATCACACACATACACGGAGCTGAGTCTGCAGTCTGGAAGCCTCTATACGTCTCACCAGCCGACTGTCAAAACCAACAGTCTTAAAAATACTCTTCCCATCATACTGCACCTCTTTTTCCTTCCCTTCTCGCTTCTCTTCATCTGACCTGACCGTATTCACCTTTTTGTCTCCGTTCTTTCCGGTCTGACAGACACCAGACGGTTCTTTTGGGACAAGCTGCCCGAATCTGCTGCGATTGGTTTGAATTGTTCTGAACTTCAACACTCTTGTGGTCGAGTAACAAGTGAAATACAGTTTTTATCAACATAAAAAAAAAAGAACAGAAAAGATGAATGATAAATCCAGAGCAGTACATATCAAAAATTAAAAGAGCAATCAATAAAATCAACAAAAGGTAACACAGAGAATCTTTACCACAATGTCCAAGAGCTTTGGAGGTTGAAATCTCAGTTCGTATATTCAGGCAGGCAGGCCTTGTGTTTGTGTGGTTTTCCTACATGGTCATTTATTTATAATCTCCTTTTTCAGTTCCTGGAGTTGAGTCCAGCCCAGTCACAGCACCTTTAGGTGTCCAGCTAGATGCCAGAGCTTTAAAAATAATGGATAGGTATAAGAAAGACAGATGGGTTTCCTTGGAATCGATAACTCTTACCCTCTTGTTTCGCCCAAGTTTCTTACTAAAATTTTCTGCTGGTTCGGCAAAGTTTTGCTATGAAGGCAGAGCTGCAGCAAGTTATCTGTTTATACCTATTCAAAATCTTCAAATATGCAGTAGTTTCTAACAGGATGAGGAGCTGTGCTTTCCTTCAAAATTCATCTGAATCTTCCCATCCTTGCCATCAGCTCCCGTCAGTGTCCCTCTCCTCATCTGTGGCTCCTACACCTTCTGCTGCATCTCTATCTGTTGGCCCTGTCTGCTCTGACTTTGGCCCTTCCCATTCATCTCATATACCGAACTCTTCTGCTGCTGCCGTCGGTAACACCACACCCCGACGATGACCGCCGTGGCGACTGCGCACACCGCCACGATTATGGCCGCCACCGTTGGACCTCGACTGGAGGAGCTTGGAGGACGAGGAGGGCAGTTCTCACCCACACAGATCGTCTCCCCCATCTCCCCCTCCACATCGCCCCTCTCACCGGTCTCACCGGGCAGGTTGTGCTCCTCCATCGATCCGGTGAAGACGTTGTCGTCGTGCACCGGAGGAGCTGGGCCGTGATCGAGGAAGGGGTGTTCGGTGAGGTCGCCCAGCCAGGAGTGGGTGGGAGCTGCCTGTTGTGTGTCGTAGTCCAGGGTGTCAGAGTATGAGGGGGAGCCCGAAGGATCTAAATGGTCAGCGGAGGGAGCAGGGGTCCTGATGAAGCTGGGCCATACCTCCTCCACCACCCCTTGATCCAATTCAGGCACAGTGGTGGGAGATTCGTGCTCCTCTGGTAAGCTGGTGTAAGAAACAGGCCGACGAATTTCCACCTCATTGGGTCTGTCTGTTGTCTTGGTAACACTCCCCCTTTCTTTACCCTCTGGTCTCCCCTCCGTGGAGTCACCGTTTTCTGTTTCTGCTGGAACAACTGGGTAGCCGTCCAGCCAGGTCTCATCTGTGGTGGCCTTTACCCCCGCTCCTCTGTGGGAGGCGTTCTGACGTTCATCAGTTGCTATAGAAACGATCAAGTGCTGACGACCATCATCGTCTTCGTGGCTGTCGTGGTCGTCATAGCTGTCATCTTCTTTGTGATCATGATCATCGTGATCGTGATCGTCATGGTCAGAGTAATGGTCGTCTTCATGGTCGTAATGTTCCTCACCGTCATCGTGGTCGTCATGGTCTGGATGTTCCTCAGAAACGTCTGGATGTTCTCCATCATCGTCGCCATGGTCATCGTGATCGTCATAAGTGTCATCTCGATCATCATACTCCTGACTGCCATAGCGAACACGATCACGGTCTTCTTCGTGTTCGCCCATGTCGTAGTGGTCATCGTGATCATCGTGATCATCGTGATCATCGTGATCATTGTGATCATCGTGATCATCGTGTTTGTCGTGGTGTTCCCTACTGTCCAGATCATCATGCTGAGCTGGATGCTTCACAGACTCCTCATGGTCTTCGTCCTGGTGACTGTCATAGTGATCATCATAGTGGCTGTCTTCATGGACGTCCTGGTCATCGTGGCGGCTGTCATCATGATCATCGTTATCATCAGGACCATCATAGCTGTCGCGATCGTGATGATGATCGTCAGCATCAACAGGACGTTGGTGGTGAGGTCTTTCTTGGCTCTCATGCTCTTTGCTCTCCTCTGATTGAGCGCCTGAGGCTCTCTGTGTTGTCTGTGTGGCCGGGTTGGTGGAGACAAGAGGTTCCTCCTCCTGGAAAGCCTCGGAGGGGAACCAGAACAGGTGTTTTTGGGAGAGAAGAGAGACGGGTGCCTCTGTGGCTGCAGCTGCATCAGTCCGGACCACTTCCCTCCTCTCCTGCTCCCACCGAGGATGACCTGTGAAGTCCTCGACAGCCCGTTCCTCACTTTTTTCTCCTTTCTCTACAGCCTCTTTTTCACCATGCTCAGTCACCTTTCCTCCCACTTCAGGCTCTCCATGCTGGTCTTGGTGCTCCTCCTCGACTTTGACACTGAAACTTGTCTCTTGCTGCACGTGACTCGTCTTCCCATCTGGATGTGCAGCTCCATGCACCTCCTCATACGTCTCACCATGAGCCTCCTCTGGTCTCACGTTGTGGTGCTCGGCCTCCCCATAGGAATCCGTGAACTTGTCCTCGTAGTCTACGTGACTTTCAGTCTCATCTGCAGAAAGAGGAAACATGATGCATAGATAGTACTTTATCAACTCACAAGGCTACATCAAGTCTTTGCATTTTTGAATTTGGAAGTAAGTAGGCAATGGTTCCCATGCAGTTTTGGGTCATGCCCCCTTAAATTTAGTAAAAATTTGATGTTTTTTTAAAATTTTATGATGTCATGTCGCTAAGAGTTAGATATGTTGATTAACACCACTCTGTCCATTCAATATGAAACCACAGTCAGCAGTCGGTTAGCTTAGCTTAGCATAGTTTTTGCTCCAAAAGACTCAAGGTCTTCTGGTTGCCTGGCAACCTCACAATAAAAAAAAAAAAAAAAAAAGCCTACAGGAGGTCACTGCATTCAGCTAAGAAATAGTTCCACATATAAATTCCACGTAAAACTTCAGTTTCTGTACCAACTAAACAAACAAGATAATGTATTAATTGCTAGTGAGCTTTAGAAGGGCTGCTGGGTGGATTTTGTTTGACCTTGAACAAAGCTGGACTAGCTGATTTCCCTCTTTGAAGTCTTTATACTAAGTTAAGCTAATCTGCTGCTGGCTGTAGCAGTGTATGTAATGGACAAAGTGATACCTGATCAAATTTGTTAAAAATGTGGTTATGGTGCTTTACAATCAGTCTATTTACCGGTTAATTGTGTGGGTTTTTTTTTTTAAGAAAATTGTTTCTGATTCTTACCACATGGACAGATTTTTTTTTTTTTTTTTTTAAGAAAATTGTTTCTGATTCTTACCACATGGACAGACAACAACATGTGGCTATTAGGAATGTTTAGTTTTGTAAATGTTTTAAAAGGTGCCCCACAAGGCTCAATTCTGTGGCCTGTTTTGTTCACTTTATATAGATGACATGGTTTCCTCTGTATCTGCCCATTATGTACATCTTTTTGCCGACGATACGGTTTTGTGCTGTTGTTTGAACACAACATTCTGCTGTCAAAGCCCTTCCGTACTGCTTTGCTGGGCTATATGTTGCATAAATGAATTCTTAATTCAGAGAAATATAAACCCATGGTCTTTAACAGAGCCTGAAGTATTGCTTTGTGACAATCTGGTCATCTCTTTTATGAGAGGTACAAACACTGAAAGAGTCAAGGTGCACAAATACAGAAGTTGACTTTTAAAGATCACATTTCCACACTGTAACTACAACTACAAAAAAATATGTTTTCTTTCAAAGGAACAAATCATGTTTCCCACTGCACTGCAGAGGCAACTTTTTTAGCAGTACAGGATTAATTATGGTGACCTTTTATACGTGCCTGCATCAGCGGCGACTCTTAAGCCCCTGAGCACTTGACTCTCTATTAGGATTTGTAGCTGGTGATAATTATAATACTCATCACTGTATGCTGAGGCACACAGCCAGGCTCTCACTCGCTGTCAGGTGTGAAAGAAACTGGGGTTTATTTATTTATAAGACTTTTACTGGTTTGTTACCTCCTTACAGTACTTTATTGCTGGCTTTTAATGTGAGCCTCTACTGAACGCACTAAAATGACTGGATTATGCTGCAGGTGCCATCTGTTTTTACTGAGCTTGGAAAACCCAGTTTTACTCGCTGTGCAGCTGCGACCTGGAATAACCTGCAGAACAATCTGGAGTTTGACTCATTTTTATCCTTAGGGCAATTCAGGTTTTTAATTTAATCTTATTTTACTTCCAGCTCTTGTTTAGCCAGTGCATTTGTTTTTAAATCTCAAAAGCTCTAAATATTGATTTTATAATTTTAGAAAATGTGCCTTTTAATATTTTTATTGTTATTGCCATCCAAGTTCCGTATCTGTGTGCCTACATCTTTTATTTTCTTACTTAGATTCATGGTATGTGTCCTCTGCACCCAAATGTGCTCCAAGTTTAAATAAAGTTTGAATGAATGACTGGAATTGTGACCTTTTTGTTTGAGGCTGATGGATTTTTAGATGCTTGATTAAATGAAAGGAGCTCAATGAAAATTTAAAAAGTAGGTAGAAACATAAAAGCAATTTTGCAGGATTTTTTTTTGTCCTTCGTTATCTCCTTAAATCATCTACTGAGATGTATCTTGGGATGGATCAGGAAACTTTTTAGAGCACAAACATGACAAAGACTCTGTTAGCCATCCACACAGGCCTGGCATTTTACCTTCATAGACTCTTTCTACTCTACGAACTGGGCCACACTATGGCATGTCACACTGTGGTGTCATCGCAGCCATTTTCATCCCAACTCACAAACAAGAGTCTGTTTTCCAAAAGTCAGGAATCAATCACCTAACAACGCTGGCATCTAACAAGCAAGGAAGTGAGGAGGTTGACCTCGGTCTGGTCTCCTGTCCAGGTCAAAGCTTTTGAAGTGGACGAGCAAAAGACAGATCTGTCTCTTTCTGCCTTTTTCTATTTCTGCCCTACATAAACAGTTTAAACGCCTTCTTACCCTTGACACAAATCTGCACCAGTCCATACCACTCCCCACAGCTGTCGCACAGCAGGCTGAAGGCAGCTTGTCCACTGGGCATCACATAACCTGGAACACACGAGTACAGCAGCTCGTCGCCCATCTCGAACCCAGAGTGCCCCTGCAGACGTGCGTTAGGGAAGGATGGAGGGTCTCCACACGGCACGTCTGTCAACGACAAACACAGAGATGCATGCGATCAAAAAAGAGGTGAAACTGTTAGTTAAAGATGATGCATCACGCTTCAATACTGCTAAGAGTGGTCAATAAAACCTGACTCATTGTTTACCAGCTTTACAGCATGAGAATGACAGAATTAATGGGAAATGGGGATGTAATGTCAAAGAACATGACCACTTAAAAAAACAAAAAATATGAATTAAAGCTTATACTTTCTTGACTCTGGCCTTTTCTTAAAAAATGGTTTATGACAAATAACAACATGCTGATGTAATTAAAAATGGTGCGCAATTTATTTTAAGTGAAGTTTTCAGGCTTGTGTTTACTCTATATGGTGTTTTGTTTTTGTTTTTCTTTAAATCGTAATGAATGCCACTTTCTAGAATGAATGTCTAATATTTTAAATAAAACGACTAAATTTCTAGCTTCACTGTGGTAAATAATGGATAAATTTAAGGTACTTTTGATTACTTAAGTCAATCTACGACATTGCCTTCCTTTAGGATACCACCAGCTGCCTTTTAAAAAATGTTTTAATGCACTGAATTCCTTCTATGCATTTAATGGTGTGTCATACCTTAACGTTTAAGCTGAATCTGCAGTGGTGGATGTCAAAGCTTCCAACGCCGCCATATGAATCTGCACTTTTTTGCATTATAGCCAATTCATAAAGTATTGTTATTTTGCTCAAAGTACAATGCATTGTTGTTTATTATCTTTAAAGCGCTTAAATAGAAATAAAAATCAATTTCTAATAGCAAAATAAAATCTTGTAATGCAGTTGAGCTGCTGAATGACTGTTTTGTCAAAATAAATGAATATTCCATGTGTACAGTAATTGATTACAGCCCAATTTATATACTGATTTTTATATTTTTTATATAATGACAACTATAAGGTTAAAAAATTACAGTTTTTGTTTCACCAATTTCCTGTTTTATTTTGTAATTTACAGTCCTTGTGTGTCTCTTATTGAGTTACTTCCTTCCTTTGTCTGTTTTCCCTCCTCTGTTGATTGCATTGATCGGTTTCATCTGTGTCTCACGAGTCACCTGTTTCTTGTCTCTCCATTTACTCCTCAGTGTATAAATAGTGGTTGTCTTTCCCTTTTCTTAAACCAGTTTGTCATTTTTTGTTTTTGCTTTCTGTTTCCCTGGATAAAATACTTAAGTTATTTACATGGATTTATAGTTTTGATTTTTCTTCTGGTTGCTGCCCTGCCTTTAACCCTGCTTTATCTTGATTATGTTTTTTTGCCTCAACCTGCCTATCTGTGGTGTCTGCACTTGGATCTTCATCTGAACCATTGCATGACAGTTAAAAGACAAACTATGGCAAGTCTTTAAATGTCTGTTGTCTGAAATATTAGTCAAACAGCAGCAAAAAAAATAAAAAATCCCTGGAATGATCACTTAAAACAACTTTTCACCAACAAAACTGACAAATCAGCCCCACTTCTTTGTTTGTTTGTACTAAAATTTGTCTTTTTTAATGAATTTAGTCAAACTGTATGTGGGTGTGTTGCCTTGATGATGGGGTAACCACAGCACCCAGTTCTTCCAAACCTCCTGATATAAACAAAAGTTTGACCAACAGCTGCAGCCGCAACCTTAACCCCGACTGTGAAGCTGCGTCGTTGCTTTTTACTGCGCCACGTGGATCCGTACCGCTCATGTTTTTTCCCACAGTCGAGTGTTTGTTCCAACCTCGGGGTGTGTGGTATATTAACAGCCACGGAACTGTAGCTCTCCTGTTTATGAGGAAAGACTAGAGACCTCTTGGAGGTGGCGTTCGATACTAATCTGATCCAAAACCAACCACTGACTTGCCCACCTCTTCTGTCAGTGCCAGTGGAATTCAGTTTCTGCTGCGTCTGGGTACATTCGTGAACCGAGCGGTATCACACACACACACACATGCAGGAGAGGATTGATGGATTCATATTTAGAGACAGATATGAGTAAAAAATGGCACGCCAACATGAGTAGGATGAAGAGTGATGAAAGCTGAGCTATAGATGGAAAAAGTGCAGGAACGCAGCCTCTTTTACGCCTCAGTAAATATCTCAGGAAGGACACATACACACAAGCTGCACACACAAAGCTCTTCCATTCATATCCTGATCACAGCCTCCTTATAATGTGTCTATACATGTGTATTTGTGTTTCTACAAACCTTTGTCTTTGACACAGAAGGCGTCCAGGTGCGTTGTGTCGTCTGTAGCATTCTCTATCCTCACATCCACAGCTTTCAGTGCGCTGCCCACAATGTTACACACCGTGGTCCTAAAAATAGATAGACACACATATGCACGGTAAGAATGTCTATTATCCACATATGAAGTCAAATTACACACAAACACACTCATTAATTACAAGGTGATATGAGGCTGAGTGGCCTACAGCGAAGCATTTCAGAAACCCAGAGGGATTTTAGGATTGAGGGTGGTGAAAATTAAACCCGCTGTGTTTACTTTTCACACACAGTCTCTCGCACACGAACTCACACATACACAGAAAGAGACTCCGTTAGACACATATCTTGTGCTTCATTACACCCACTGGTGGAAAATAACCAGATACATTTAGTCAAGAACTGAGCATATAGCAGTTTTAATATTATTCTACCTCACAGTCCTTATATTTGTTCACATGTTTAGCCGACTCCGACAGAAGAGTCAAAGCTATTACAGTAGGAGACGCTTCAAATACGAATGTTGCTCCAAAGAAGCTACAACTCTAAAATGTGGGTGCGTCACAAACTTCATCAACACAGAAAATATAAACAATCCACACAGTTTCAAGGTGAGCACACCCAGGGATCAGTGTAACCAGTTCAGAATTTGATTTCTAGAAATGAATGACAGCCAGTTTTTTAAGAACTTATGGTCTGACAGTGCGGGTGACCTTTGACCTTTTGCGTATAAAATGTCACCTCATCAGACATATGTGTGATATGTTGTCATGATTAATTGATGGATTACTGAGGTATTGCTGCAAATATGTTGTGCGTGGTCATATATTAATTCTATTTAAACCATTCTCGAGTCCAACTTTAAATTTGTGCCAAGTTCAAAGGAATTTCCTCATTGTGCGACTCTGCTCATAAGAAGAGGACTGAGAATCTGAAAGCCACTCGAGAGCCACTGATTCCTCTAAACTTCTCTGATGCTTTCATTTAAATAACTTTTGTAAGGCATACTGAAGTCAAATTAGCGATTATTTCACAAAAAAAGTATAGATTTGTGAAGCAGAACTTACTTTTTTCTTCTTCCCTGTGTCATTAATCACCCCAAGACCTCTCACATTTATCTCGTGACCCTTTGAACGGGGCCTGACCCACACGTTGGGAACCACTGGACTAAAAAATCATACAACGGCTCCAGAAGTCACAGTAAATATCAGCAGTTTCTTAGTACCACATCTGGTGAAGTTAGATCATGAATGCAGGTCTTTTACTTGTAATGGAAGTTTTAGAAGTGAATGCATAAGCAGAGGATCTGAATATTTCTTCCATGGCTGATCAAAGTGAAGTGAGTGGGAGTAATATGGGTAATTTAATGTTTCCTCCGAGTGACATGAAATGTAAAGCTGCTGCTCTGCTTTATGTATGGGAAACTTGGCTGCACACAGACGATGCGTACAGTAACACAGCACAGCGCTTTCTCGGTCGCCGCCTGGTTTGCTGCCTAGTCAAATATTATTCCAGCCTGACATGAGGGTGCAGGAACACACATCATGTCTCAGACATGCTGCAGTATCAGCAGCTGTAGCGAGTGACACAATATTATCACACCATGGCACATTCGGGATGGATGTTCCCATAGCAGGAGCCTTCAGTTGCAGCCCACTTCTTATAGAGCAATCATAACATCACCGACTCAATATAATACGTATTCCACAGGGACCGAGTAATGCGGAAAGTGCACGACGCCTACAAGCCACTGAGACTAAAAAGTGCTGAGTAAACAGTCTATTTTCGGTGCCATATTATTGCATTGTTAATCCATTTGTCATCCAAAAACAGCAGATAAGCTTGACTCCCAGGCCATGTTCCCAAAGCGACTCCCAGCACCGATCAACCCGGTGTTAGAAAATTCATAGCAAAGTCTGACTGACGTAACAAATATCATGAGAAGTCCGTCACACTACGCTTTTCATTAATAGCATTTTTTTGATAGGTCATCTTGTTACTCGAATGGAAAAGCTACTGGAGCCAAACTTAGGAGCGCGCATTTGTGTAGGTGTGTGAGTAACCGAACTAGTCAAAGCATCAGTAATTGGAAAGAATTTGACTGGCAGCGCAGTGAGAGACTGTGAGAAGAGAGCAGTGTGAGTCATACTGCATGCTTGTGCCACGCTAACTTCAGCTTATAAGGACAAAAGTCTGAGAGAGAGAGGTGGGAGAGAAATTTGGAACACAACAGAAAATCACCGAGAAAACACTCGGAGAGAGACAAAAACACGAAGACTGTTTAAACATTAAGCCGTAGCCCCTGCAGGTATCTGTGTGACGGATGAGAAAGAAGGAAAACGATTGACCTCTGGGAAGCATTTCCCCCTGAAAGTGGACCCATTTCTCAAAGCCGTAGCCTTACACGACAGAACGATTACAAGGAAAACCAAAAAAAGTATGTCTGTGTTAGTGTGTGTATGAAACTGAGTGTTAATTCAGTCCACTGGTATTGTTGTGTTTGGTTACCGTGGCAGCAGATGTATGACTGACAGGTAAGAGGAACATGTTAAGGTAGGAGGGTCAACCTGAGATGCACTTGTTATTATGCAACAGACCTAGAAGCTAGCTAATGCTGACGACAGAGCACGTCCTTCTGGAAAAACAGCACAGTTCACATTAGAGATAGAAATAATTAGGGGGCGCAATTGTTATTCTAAGGAACCAAAATGTGACTGAAGGTGATCTGGATGGAGCGTTTTCTTTCTCTTCACTTGACTCCTCTATACTGAGCTTTAGGTCTGTAAATTTTCTGACATTTTCTGTTCACTTGTCATCAATGACTGTATTAAAGAAGTGGTTGTAGGGAAAACAGGGAAACCAAAAGTGACCTAAACCTGTGTTCTTTCTAATGACCAGCAGGGGGCGACTCTTCTGGTCCGATTTCATAGAAGTCAATGAGAAAATTAACCAAATTCTCACTTAATTCATTACCACAATAGACATTTTGCTAACAGGTTGATGGCCTCAGTTGCTAGTTTCAAGTCTTCTTCAATACGGGAGGATGTTCAGTTTGTAAATTATGGTCCCATTTAGAGTAAAATAGACAATAAAACAGGATAGGCGTTTACCATATTTGTCTGCATTATGTCCCTGAAATCCATCCTCTCACTCATCACTTCTGACTGCAAGAATGGTGGCCAAAATGTCAAACTCAAGGGCTTAAAATAGTAGCGTACAAACCAATGAGTGGCATCATATTAACTGCATCCACTTCTTTTATACAGTCAATGCTTGTGAGTGTCAGAAGGTGGGATGAGGATAAGGATGAAGATGAAGATGGCATGGCCTATGGGGGAAGTAAGTGGGAGTAAGTGTTGTGGGAAACATAATCAAACAGAAAAAAGAATCAAGGATAGAATGACGATTTAAAAAAAGACACCTTACACCTCACATGTTCGTGATGTTATTGTGTCATGATGTGTGTCCATGTATTTCTTTATCCGACCGAAAGAAGAGTCATGAAGGATGAAATCAGAGGCTATGAGGACAAGTTGAATAAGAGAGACCATGTTGGCCATAAATCATATTTCCCTCATACAGTTTGCTGAATGTAACCATAAATCATAATGTTTATACTCACAAATAAATGATCAGTCCAGCATCAGCTACTGCTACTGAATGCCTGCTGTTTCATATTATATAAGATGATTCTTGTGTTTTTCCTCTATCACGTGTTGCATGAGCTCAGAATTGGCCGCATTTTTATGAAACAGGTTTGTTTAAATCCAACAACTATATGCACGTCTAAAAACATGAATGATGAATTCGACCAGAATATATGTGAAATTCCACGTCGGTTCAGTTGAGCACAATTACTGTCATGGCTCCACTGAGTCATCAGAAATGGAGAGGGGCGAGGTGTGGAGCTGTAGCTGGATGATACACTGTGAAACATGGTAAGCCAGTGTGAAAGCTGATGATGTCCGCTGAGCAACATGTAGAGAGCACGTAGTGTAGAGACAGACAGCGAGGGGGAAAAAAAGGTGGTATTTTTTGTCACCAGATCATATTTTAGGGCAGCTGCCATTCTGAATCAGGTTCTGTTTCATAACAGTTTCTCTGAACAATAGCTGAGGAAGAGAATTTTTTCCATGGCACATATATGAAGGTTGGTTGGAAGGTTATGTAATGTACGTGAAGTTTCTCTGCTCACAGTATTTTATTAGGCCTTTTAAACACACTAAACACACTTAACAGGCACTTGTAGCCTGTGTTTGGTCTAACAACTGCTGAGTATATTCCTAAAATAAACTTCACAGATACTCACGTCTCCCTCAGAACAAAATGTACCAACTACAATGATCCCTTAATTTTTCATTCAGGCCATCACCACACTCATGTACGACCACATTAACAAATGTTAACCTGCCATCACTTTACACTTTCACCTCCTTGAACATCAGTATGTTTGCGTGATACCTTACATTTGAACCACATAAACCAAAACTGCAGTAATTCTAGTGTCTGCTCTGCAATTACCATCAAAAAGAACAGCTGTCAATCATCTCCCTTTAAGCCAACAGTGTACCTGTCTTCCTCCAGGCCCAAATCAACCCCGTCTGTGTGTCTGTTTCTGTCTCTGGGTGCTGAAAGCTGTGTGTCATGTTGCCGTGGAGATGAGAGGTGTGAATGGAGGCAGTTGTCGACATGACACCCCGGCTCAGAATTCCCTCCTCCTCCAGGAAGAAACAGAGGAGTCTTTCTCCCTCTCTTCCTCTCTGCTTGTTCTCTTTCCCCCCTGAAATGTGTCACTCTTCTATCTTCCCTCTCGCTCTGTAACCGCCGCCGCTCTCTTTACTTCCTTTCATCCACCCTCGCGACCTCCGTCACGCACACACACAGAAGCGCACACACTGACGTGACCTCTGACCTTTGTGGAAATCTTAAGTCTCCCTACATGTCACCTTCAAACAATGAGGACAAACGCTTCCTTTACTCACCCTACTGTCCCTCCATAGAGCCACCCACGGGTGCACGGGGAGAAGAAGCACTCCACCACGGCGTGACGGAGCTCCTCTGCTGATGCCAAGCGGGCATGTTGTGAGGCGCAAGCTTGCTCAGCATCTCTGAAGCCCTGCAGGCCAGAGGAGTTCCTCAGGTCCAACACAAAAACTCGACCTGAGAAATATAAATAACCTCTTATATTGCAAAAACTCAAAAATCTGTTGTATTGCCTGCTGTATAAACTGAACCTGTGTGCTTGTGGATAATGGCATGATCTGTAAGAATGAGACTTGTGAATAAAATCAGACAAATAAATGTGTTTTATGTTGTTCGTGAGGAAAAAGGACAGATGCAGTTGGTCAAAAAAGACAGATTATTTGAGCACAGAGGCCCAAAAGAGCGACACTGTTTTAACAGATTACATTTGTTCTTTAAGTTATTTAATCAACATTTTTTGGGCATCCAACTGAATAGCTGCTGAAAATCTAATTGATTAAGTAAGTTCTCTGCAACACTGGGTGCATATTCATACAAAAGTCTGATAGCCTTATCGTGTTTATCATAATACAGACACGTCATTTTATTAGAATACACATGTAAATGAACAATTACTGTATCTGTCCTAATTAAGGTATCCATTCAGTATCACATAAAATGCAAGTTGCAAATAAATTACAAAATATAATAGTGCTAATGTGCCATGTAACATGTGTTTGCATCAAGGATCATTAAGAATCACACTTGCATGTGAGTCTCTGTTAGAGAGCTCAGATGTCAACTTTAATGTGTGTGAGCATCTGCTTTGTCCACCTCCTGTGATGGTTAATTGACAACAGTTGTGATTTCATTACACCCCTGCCACATCATTAGCAGTTCGGAAAACACTCTTAAGAGTTCAATGTTCTAAATATCTGGATAAAGCTGAGACAGCTTGACTGCGCGCAACAGCTTCCATAATCTTTACGCACAGATTTGTTGGATGTAAAAGTGCTGTGTTTTTCACATCTACTTACATTAATATGTTACATTTCTCTTAGTGCGATGAAATATTTACGTTAAAGAAAGAAAACTTTAGGCTGAGAGGGAAATACACGTCGTTAAACGTACAGATAACAAGGCAGGTGCCAAATGTTTGCGCACGGATCCACCAGTGCGCTCTGGAACAGTTTTGGGCAGCACCAACTCAGAGTGAGTAAAAGCTTATAATTCTGTTTTGGAATAACTTTATAATTAAGTCTATGGTTTAGATACCTACGTAGTGTCTTTCATTTTCTTCTTAAAAGGTTTACTTACCATCTGCATTTACAACAGAGGTCACCACAAGACAAGCCAGGCATCCAAAGAGCAGTGACTGAACAGTTTGGTTACAACGATCCAGCATCTTTTTTTTCTTTTTCTTTCTTTTTTTCTTCCCACAAGTCTTCTCTTGTCGACTTAATTTCACGTTTTGCGTTGGAAAACGTGTCCAAAAACTTCCAAATGTATTCACAAACTCGCAGGTCAAAAGTGACGGTGGAGGGCAAAACTTCTGCTATTTGCCTCCCGGTGGCAGAGGGGGTGGCTGAGCGGCAGGAAAGGTGTTCACAAGTGAGGATGTTAACGGAAAGAAAACGGCTGCAGCGGCTCAGGAGCGAGGCGCAGTTTATCTCCTCCAAATAGTCGCACTGGCAAGCAGATGGAGCACCTGTGTGAAAACTCGCGCGTCCCCGTTAGCAAATACGTCACGGCTCAAAATCTTGAGAGGAGGGTGGGCGAAGGAAAGGACCGCCGGACTGCTCCTTTACAGAGGGAGAGAGGGAGGGAGAGAGAGAGAGAGAGAGAGAGAGAGGCTGAGGTGTCCTACAGTCCTACCAAGTCATTCCTTGTGAGCCTGAACCTTAAAAATATCCGCCAGTGTGCATTTATTTTGCAGAACTGCATTTCTATTTATAGTCCATTTACCACCCAGTGGCTAATGAAGCACCTCAGGTTCAATACACCCAAATGGAACTGATCCTTTGAGCATAATAATCTTAATTAAGGTGAACTGTCCCCTCTGATGCAGGCCGAACTTCTCTGTATTGGATGCCGCCTGTGTGTGTGTGTGTGTGTGGGTGGATGGATGTATACGCGTCCCATTTGGTGGGAGAGATAAAGACCACAACCCATATGGAGCTTTTTTGGAGCATTCAGGCATTGTTTCAGTATATCTGCATGTGAAGATAAGAACCCACATACACACAGGATCAACGCTGGTAAACCTAAATTTACATTACTAGCTGTAAAAAATGCAGAGAATAAAAGTTATCACAGTGTGCACATATGCTTTAAAAAAAATAATTAAAAAGAATGCATAACACACCAAAGAATTGAATCATCTGTTTCTCATTTGCACATCGGACATAAACCTCACATGCGTAAGGATGGTGTTAGATTGTGATGTGACGGCTTGACCGCCTGTGAGTCAGTGTCTGAGGCTTTTTATTCTCACCTACAAGAGACAACGTATATGTGGACTGTGACAAATTACAGGAAAAGCCTGAATAAATGAATGGAGGAACACAACAAATGCAGATGCTTTCAGTCAGCGGATGATACAGTTAAACAGTTAACATCAAATGAGCGTCATTGGCATCTATATAAATGCAGAGCAGGTCCAGTTTGATTCTGATTTTTATGCTAAGATGGCAGGAAGAAAAGGTATACGTGACTTGGAAAGAGGGTTAGGGTGCAGATGGCAGGAGCTTCAGTCACAAAGCTCAAGTGGCTGGCGTTTTAGTAACAATGGCTAAAGTGACATCTGCATTTAGATCTATGGGGAAGATTAAACAGGAATGGAAACTCAGGCGCATTTGATGACCTTGATGTTTTTCGCATTAGTGCCATAGGAGAGGAGAAACAGAATATGTCGACAGGTACAGAAAGAGGGATGATAGGGCCGCACCATATTACAAAGACGAAGGCACATTTGAGAGCTCCCTGGTGTAAAAAAAAAGAGCTGGAAAAAATAAGTGATTCCTCACCATATTCACAACAAGTGGGCAATTGCATGTTTGGCACACAAATGGTAAATGGTCTGCACTTATATAGCGCTTTTCTCTAACTTAGTGGTACCCAAAGTGCTTTACAATGTGTTTCATTCACACACCAATTGTGACAGAGCTGCCATGCATGGTGCTAGCCTGCCATTTGGAGCAACTTCAAGTTCAGTGTCAAGCCCAAGGAGGGGAAGGGAATCGAACTAGCAACCTTGCGATCAGAGGATAACCTGCTCTACCACCTGAGCCACCCTTACACAAGAAACAGGCCTGAATGCTCGAGCCCTCCAGTGAGAAGATTCGGTGGCTCTATTATGCTGTGAGGAACATTTTGCTGTCAGGATTTAAGTCCAGCTGCCTCCTAAGAGCAAAAGGTCACTGCAAATGAATACAAAGTTGTTCTGACTGATCACCTTCATCCTATGATGGAACATGCCTGTCAGAAGGGGAGTCTAGGATGACAATGGCTCCATTAATAGAACATGAGGGATCACTCTGGCCTTCACAGTCACCAAATCTCAACCCAGCTGAACATCTACGGGCAACTTTCCACCACCATCATTGAAACACCAAACAGGTGAATACATTTTGGAAGAATGGTGTTCATCTGTCCAGTAGAGCTCCAGAGATTTGGAGAACCACTGCCAAGGAGCTTGTGGTTGCATATGAGCTGTTCTGTCAGCACATCATGGCCCAACATCTTACTTAGACATATAATCATCTAATCATTGTTTGTGATTATTATTTGGTCTGTTAAAGGAAAGAAATTCCTGCTTGTTTTCCCCAGAAAGCAGAGCAACTACAGTTTCTATGTTCAGTTGAAATAGAGAAAAGCAGTAAATCGTCACCACCAGACAGCTGGAATTGATTCAGCTTTGTTTTTATTCACCAATGCATAATATCTTATAAGCTCATCGTCATCCATTATCTATACACTGCTTAATCCTCACTAGGGTACTCCACACAGAAAGATCCCGGGTATCCTCACCGGGACGCAAACCGGCGACCTTATTGCTGTGAGGCAACGATGCTAACCACTGTGCAACATCTGTTGATGAATTGATGAGTTGTTGCATGAAAGTTAACTTTGTACATTACTTGAGTAAATGTATTTGTAGTGCAAGAGATACTTTTAATCAAGAATGTGATGTTTCTTCTTTTACTCTGTTTCTATTTAAACCAAAGAGACGAAGAAAAAAAAGAGCTAAAAAAAATTAAAACACCTTGAGTATGAATGATTTTTTTTTACAGCTGAAGAGATGATGGATGTGATTTCAAGGCTGAGAAAGCTGCAGACGGTGTGGGACAGGAGCAATATGTGTGCACGTATAGACTCAGACACAGGGATTTTTTTTTTTTTTTTAAACAGAAAAGCAATTGAAATGAGATTTAAACTAAACAATGATATAGAAACTCCTCAAGGAGTGGCACCTTTATTGAGGATTCACACTTACTCATCTCTTTCTGTCTCTTCCTCTCACATCCCACCTTTTCCATTTTCATAATTCTCCGTGTTCCCTCAGTCCCACCGGAGTCACCTGTACTTCTGCTGCTGCTGTATTCTCGCTTCAAATCCCTCGCTGATGGGTTTTTTTGGTTTTGTTTTTTTCCATGTCAGTCACATTTTTCCACTCGTGCACCTCTCACACTTCCATGCATGTCCCCTTCAGAGGGCCGGACGAGGATCCTGACTCATGAGCAGGGGTTATTTCTGGAGAGTCGAGGGGTCGGACAGAAGAAGTGAGGAGGAGGGAGACGTGATTCACACCTGCAGCATCTCGGAGAGGCTGGTGAGAATTATGTTTTCCTGCAGGTGTCCAGGAGGGGCTCTGCGAGAGGGACAGACATCGCATCCAGACATCACACCGGTGTGTAATCTCACAGGACTTCCAGCACACACCCATTAGGCAATCTGTGCTGTAGAAGTAAACACACACACACGCACACACACACACACACACAAACATACAACCACGAGATTGCTCTGAGTATGTGTGGGACCAGTGACTTCCCATGTGAGACGTGTCCTGTCAGAATGAGGTGTAGTGCAGGTGTGCGACTGACTCAGAGGAAATCACTGGTCATAATGGTGGAGGCCGGAGACGGAGGGGAGGGATGGCTTTGTCTCCATGGCAACAGCCTCCCAAAAAACCTCGGTGACGGGTGGGGTCCAGACACAAACAGGAACAGAACTGAAAGCCCTGAACTGAAACTAAAAATGTGTGTTTAAGAAAAGTGATTGATTGTGTGTGTGTGTGTGTGTGTGTGTGTCTGTGTGTGTGGCTCTCTTGTAAAAGCCATGTATCTGAAAAACTAATTTTTTGACAGAGCTAAAGACAGAAAATATCCCAGTGTTTAGCTCTATGACAATGCACTTTTCAGAACAACCAGAGGGCTTTTAGGGGATTTGTGTTACTTAAAGACATATTGGAAAGGGGGCTGCAAGGTGGCTCTGTGGCTAGCATCGTTGCCTCGCAGCTAGAAGGTCGCCGGTTCGCGTCCCAGTGAGGACACGCGGGATCTTTCTGCGTGGTGTTTGCATGTTCTCCCCGTGCAGCGTGGGTTCTCTTCGGGTTCTCCGGTTTCCTCCCACAAGGTCCAAAAACATGTTGAGGTTAAATGGTGATTCTAAATTGTCCGTAGGTGTGAATGTGAGTGTGCTTGGTTGTCTGTCTCTAAGTGTATCCCCTGCCTTCACCCTAAGTCAGCTGGGATAGACTCCAGCCTCCCACGACCATAGTGAGGATTAAGTGGTCTATAGATAATGGATGGATGGATATTGGAAAGGCTGCTTGATAAGGTGAAGGAGTATCACTTGAAATGGGACAGTACCATTCTTGTTTATCAAGCATTTAATTTTAATGCAGAATCCAGCTTATAGAAATAGCAGTAACTTACTACTGCATAAAATGTAGTTTGTTACAAGACAAACTATCAAAAAAATGACAATATTCTGACAGGGAGTCACAAAAATACAGTAAAACTATATTTAAAAAAAAATATAACCATCTCATATTACCACAGTAATAGACTGGTGACCTGTCCAGGGTGTCCCCTGCCTTCACCCTAAGTCAGCCACGACCCTAGTGAGGATTAAGTGGTGTATAGATGATGGATGAATAGTACCACAGTAGTTTCCCATAATCCCAATAAATTTTTAGTCCTTATTTTACATGCTATTATGCATACATTTTTGGCTTTTTGGTGTTTATTGAAGAATAATAGATGGTTTCATACATCTCATTTAACAAACAAATCAATGCAAAATTACTGAAAAAACGTTTATTTTTCTGTTAATTGTCTTTTAAATATAATGTTAGAAATATATTTATGACATTAAGCCTATTTTAAACAGTTTCATCTGTTAAATACTGAGAGATATTTGTGGAAATTATGATATGTGTTTATATGTTCTTAAAAAACTGGAATTTCATAGTTGTTAAAACTTGCAGGTTTCAAACGTTGTTTTACATTATATGTGTAAAATCAGTCTAGTTTTTAAAAATGTTATCAATATTTTTAAATATTGTAAAAACATGGAAAATGTGAGATACTTTGGGGTACAAAGCTTTACAGTGCAGAATGCCAGTTAACAAGCCATGCTGTGAACATTTAAGCATTTATTATCAGTTCTATTTTGTATTATAATAAAGCTCAATGAAATATTTGTTTATGTTTTCTCTATTTTGGGAGAAATAAACTATTATTCATATAAAAAGACATATTGGAGAATTTTACCCGATCATAACAACACACTTAAACTCAGTTTATTACTTGGTTTATGTCTCTTTTCATAGTATTTTTTATTTCCGTAGTACTTTTATGCTTTTCTTTTACATATTTTGTTTAGAATTTCTTAGATCTAGATTTCTATATTTATTCTTGTCTTGTTATTGTTGTGTACCAGTCTCATTCACCATGCCATATTCCTTGTGTGTGCAAGCTCACTTGGCAACAAAGCTTTTCTGATTCTGAAAATCTCTATGATTTTGACAGACTACATACATGTGTTTAAATCAGGAAATACATGAGCCACAATGGTGCACGGATGTTAATGTGCATTTTAATAGCACTTTGATTTACAAAATGTTCAAGAAATAGAGTAAAACAGCAATAAAATGAATGACAAAGACACTAAAACACATTAAAATAGACAAAAAAAATATATATAATAAACAGACGGAGACAGTAATTACAGATTAGGGGGAAAAGTTTCATTTAAATGTGTTCATGAATGAAGAGGACGATGCACAGAAGATAAAAGTGATGTATTAACTTCATCAGCATGAACAGCTCAGCTACACGTTCCATTTGACAGACTCTATAGAAACACCGTGTGCGTGACAGTCATGACCCTGTCTGACATTAATGCAGTCATCAGGACGCATTCAACACGCAGCCGCCAGCCACAGCCGAGTCAGGACGAGAAGGGCGTGGAGCTATTCAGAGGAGACAGTTAATTAATTAGACTGTTGATGAGAGATTGTTAATTACCACGCGATGAAGCGAGATGGGGTGGCAAAGGGATAACAATGAGTGTAGACGAAAGACTACATTTTCACATAAACTTTGTGAAATGTGCGTCCTCGTGGCAGAACTCACGCACGAACTGTTTCTCATCTTTATGTTCTCTTTCCTGGAATTGTATTTAATTCCATGTTTTTTTGTTGTTGTTGTTTGTGTTACTGGTTTCACAAATGTTACACTCACTGAAACACAGGTCTTACATAACACACAAATAATTAAAGAAAGTACAAAAGTAAACCAGAGAAGAGAACAGAGGGCCGAATCTGACACACACACACACACACACACACACAAAGTCCAAGAACTATGTCTGACATTTCTGTTCTTTCTGTTCTCCACTAACATTCCTCACTTTTCCTCACAGCTGGAGAGCAACAAATCTTTAAAAAAAAATCAGCTATGGGACAAAATCCTTTTAATCAGGGGCTAAAAGCAAATGGCAGGCCCAAAATGTCAGGGCCTTCAAAGGCTGCTGCATACTTCCACTAACAAGCTGCTCCAGTCAAATAGTTATGATCACGTTATAGCTACTGTAGGTTCAGGATTCAGGTTGGTCTCACAGGACCATGAAGCAGCTGGTGGTAATACAGCCATCATTTAGCATCTTCTTTTATGCCTCTGCTTTTAACTGTTGTGACATTTTGATATTTATTGTGTGAAAAAAGCTCTCATATCGCTACACAGTCAGATGAGGCTGTAGACAAGACACTATAGAGTAATTCAAGGGATGTAATTCCAGCACTTAGTTAAATTCATGGCTGCAAGACAAAAAAAATCTATTATACTGATTTAGGTAAACAAGACATTTTGTTTATAGGTTGGGTTGACACAATAATGTTAGTATTTGCATCAACTTGATATTTTGAGTGATCCGTCCATTATCTATGCACCGCTTATCCCTCACAAGGGTCATGGGGGGCTGGAGTCTATCCCAGCTGACTTAGGGTGAAGGCAGGGGAAACCCTGGACAGGTCACCAGTCTATCACAGGGCTACACTTAGAGACAGACAACCAAGCACACTCACATTCACACCTACGGACAATTTAGAATCACCAATTAACCTCAACATGTTTTTGGACCTTGTGGGAGGAAGCCGGAGAACCCGGAGAGAACCCACGCTGCACGAGGAGAACATGGAGACTCCACACTGGGGACACGAACCAACGACCTTCTTGGTGCGAGGCAACGATGCTAACCACGGTACCACATAGCAGCCCTGTTTTGAGTCATTTAAACTTAAACTTCTGCATTTGTTGAATTAAAACTAAACTTAAGTTGAGGTTACTAAATGAAACTGGACTGACACCTTAAACACTGGAACAATCCAGTGTTTTAAATTTACCAACTTAAAATGTTGAGTTCATAATTGCAGTATTTAAGCACATAAAACTTAAAAAAAAAAAAAAAACTTAAACACTTGTTGAAACAACTTAGTTTTTTGAGTAATCACCTTGAAAACTCGTGTTTATACAACCAATCCTACAGTAAGTTGTAAATAAAAATACTTTTGATTGCTAATTCTTTCAACTCAATCGAGTTTGTTGGCTGAACATAATTTATTTAGAAGTTGTCGTAACTCAAACACATTGATGCAAATTGATCTTTTTCTTTTTTTTTGGTGAGCCTAAACATGATTTTTTAGAGTGTAGGATGATGTATTCTCTCCTGTCATGCTCTCAGTGGTGGAAGTAGTATTCAAATCCTTTATACATGGGTAAAAGTACTAATACCATGCTGTAAAATACTTTATTGCAAGTAAAAATTCTTTTGGCAAAAGTGTAAAAGTATAGCCTGCAAACTCTACCTAGAGTATTAAAATAAACCGTTGTTAGCATTATTATGTGGAATGGAAAATGTAATCAAGTATAACTGAGGGCTGCGAGGTGGCTCGGTGGTTTGCACCGTTGCCTGGCAGCTAGAAGGTCGCTGGTTCGTGTCCCTTTGAGGGACACCTGGGATCTTGTGCTTTTGCAATGCAAACCCATACTTAGTAGAAGTACACAAGCATCAAAGTATATTTAAGACACAAAAAGTGAAAGTGCTCATTTTGCAGAAAGGCCTACTTCAAAATGATGTATGTTATTGGATTACAGTTGTTGGTATTATGTCTTTAATATTGGAGCTGCTAACGGTGATTTACCTTCATTCTAAAGTTCTTCTGTTGACTGGTAGTGAATCAATGGATTAATAATACGACATCGTGATTTGTTTCTTGGTTATAATTTATGTGATAAAACTAAGCCTGCAAAGTGACATCAAATTAAAGTTAAATCAAATAAAAGTGGTGGAGTAAAAGGCAGAATATTTGCATCTGAGTTTCTATGGAGTAGAAGTACAAGGCAGCAGAACATCATACTTAAGTACAGTTCTTGAGAAAATGTTCTTAGTTACTTTCCACCACTGGCTGTTTGAAAAATGTGGAGTTAAAAGTTCATTATTTCTCTCAGAGAGGAAGTACAGTAGATGTAAAAAGAAGCATTACATGTGAATACTCAAGCAGAATACATTTGCTCAAGTCCTGCTACATTCCCATTCCTTTTCTACTGAGTTCTGTTGTATGACAAGAGCAAACCTGCTGATATTGTTGGAACAGCACTGGATGAAGTGAGATGAGGCTGCATGAGGGCGTCCTCTAGCTGTGGAGATGGAGAACAAATACAAAGATATTTGGTCCAAGATGTGTAACACAAGCTCCAGTCTGTCTGCAGCTTTGTCTACAAAAACCTGCAATAGGAGGAGTATTAAAGCCTTTTGTAGACGTAAAGGTAGCAATAATTCAATGTAAAAATGTTTCCCATTGCATAAAAATGTAATTCTTAGCAAGTAAAGGATATCAGAACTATAAATTATTAAAGGACAACATGCAGGAGAAAGTTATTGTAGCTGGAGGCAATTTGATCACCAAATCTCTCAATATTATGAAGAGTCTTAAATCATTTAGGACTCTTTAATAAGTAAAACAACACCTGGCAGTGCGTTAGACATATTACCTCATTTGTGGATCCTTCAAAGATTTAAAAAAAAATATCTTTACAAGGTTGAGGTTTTTGCAGACAAACTACCCAACACACTCTAAAGTAGCCAGGTAAATCTCTACAATAAATTCTGCTGTGCTCTTAACTTTATTGTTCAATTTATTCAAGCAAATTTGTATTTCATGTCATTTTTTTAAGGGTTTTAACCGTAATATTTAAACTACTCAGGCTTATTCCCATCATAAATCAACCCGCAGGGTCTTATCTTTAATATTTAAGCTTGGTAGGTTAATTTGTAACTCCAGTTTAATTTGTCTAATGGAAAGCACTTTGGCTCGCCAGCTTTTGTTTTAGATGTGCCGTGTAAATTATGTTGCAAAGAAAGAAAGAAGCTTAGGTGATGATAATTGCACAATATATGAATAAAACACATGAAACTAGTCTTTAGTTGGGCTTTTGTTGTTTCACCAGTAATACTAGTTTATTTTTTTTACTCAAGTAGGTAGAATTTTGACACCAAACTGTTGGCAAAGCGCCTGCTCAAAGCAAAGTGTTTGACTTCTCTCTGTAATATCATGCTCTACTGCACTTCCTACTATGAGGTGACCTGAGATGACTCCTGTTGTGAATTGCTGCTGTATAGATAAAACTACACTAAACTTAATGCAGGATTTTTTTCCCCAACAGTATCTTCACTTTAAGACAACTATATCCCAACATTCCTGATTTAGTCTCGCAGAAGAGCGCATAGTGGCTGAAAAAGACAAATACAGACATGATGAAGAAGAAATCAACAGTGAACTGCTCCTCTTAGATCCAGATCCATCATCCTTAACATCTTATCTTAACATCTCCTTTGAGTCTTATTCCTTTCTTGTATTAAATTGAAAAAAAAGGTGGAAAAGCTAGTATAACCCAAAAATATTCTAATTCCAAATTTGAAATTGAAACAAAGCCACGGTTTGTGAGTTCTTCTTCTGTCATATTCTTTGTTATATACACATTTTCCTAATTAAAAAAAGCTACATGTTCAGATACAAATCCTTCTTTCCAGTTAAAGGTTTGACATCATTTGTCTCATCCAGTGCGTCACAGTTGACCTTTTTAAGTATTTGGAAAACTGAGTTCTATTAACGTTTGTACCTCTTTTATCATTAATATGTGCTTTTGGATACAGGCTGAGCAGAAATAACTTGAGGTCTGATCAAATTCTTATTGAAATAACCTTCTCACATGTAATTCTGACCTCTTCCCCAAAATAATCCGTCTCCACTGCCAAACCCAGTGAAACCAGACTGCAGGCCTCCCCCCTCGCAGCCTGCTTTGCTTTGCTGATGTCTCACCACTTTACATAACGCAGGAATGCCACAGGAGTCGGTCCAGGTTGTTTCGTGTGTGTGTGTGCGTGTGTGTGTGTGTGTCTGCAGGTCGAAGCCCGCATTGTGCCACAGTTACGCATCTCCACTGTGGAGAAACTCTTGGATCGTGGATCTGGCGTTCACAGATGCGAGTGTTTCCTTCTCTTCTCTCCCCCCCCCTCCCTCCTTTTTTTTTTTTTTTTTTTTAATCGGAGGTTCGTGTCAGGTCACGTCTCGGTGCCGTCCCGGTCCCCTTCGCTGCTGCTGCCGCTGCGGCGTTTGCAAGGTTTACAAACGGGGGACTCGTTTCGCGGCGAGTTTCCCCCTCGAAATCTCCGCAAGAGCCCACAATCAAAACAAATCGACCACGCGTGCTTTTCCCGCAGCAATGACGTCACGTGGGCCCTCCCCCTTTTTTCTCTCTCCACTGCAAGTGAAGTGAAAACAGTGAAGGAGGAAAGCAGCGCTCGTGTCAGCCGCCATACGCGCGTTTGATGCGTAAAATACGCATCGGGGGAGCGGAGGGCGCACGTTAATCTCGCGTCCTTCTTGTGTTTTTGCGGCACATTTTCGGGAGGTTTTTTTTTTTTTTTTTTTTTTTCTCCCCCCTGTGTGTGTCTGTTTGGGGGGGCCAGCTGACTGGAGCGATGAGGGGAGAGGCGGAAGTGAAGTCACTTGACAGACCGTCCATGTTATTATTGTTATTTTGGTAGCTCCTGTGATGAGACGGGCTGGGGAGCCGCTGGTCTCCGAGACAACGAGCGCTACCGCAGGCCGCCCCGGACCGACACCACCCTCGCCGCCGCCTGCCGCTACCGCTGACCCGGAGACAGGAGCCTCGCTGGCGGCTGGGGAGGAGGAGGGAGGGAGGAGGAGGAGGAGGGAGGGTGTGAAGACCCAGCTTCAGCTCGGCTCCTTCCACTCCCCGACCGACCAAAAATAAAACGGCGACAAAAACAATAATCTGACTGGTGTCTGCGCGGCGTGTGCGAGCGAAAGGGGAACGCCGCAGACATGAACGGGATCACCAAGGGCCGGTTCGAGGTAATGACCGAAGGGAGTGGACCGGCAACGGTTAAACTGTTTGTTTCCAGCAGACGTGGGAGTCGTGGGGCTTGTATAAGCAAACTGTGTGTGTGTATGTGTGTGTCTGTGTGTGTGTGTGTGTTGGTGCGCTCTGCTCCTAATTTTACATGCAGTCAGGAGCTGAGGCGTTTTTTTTTTTTTTTTTTGTTGGTCAAGGATAATCCGAAATCCTGTTGTTGTCCTGCCGCACCAGTAGACAGCGACAACATGGAGCTCAGGACTGCGGGACAGGAGGAGGGCTGTGGCTGAGGATAGTCAATATATCAGGGCCGAGGCTTGGCTGCCACTGTCGCCTGAGGTTACAGGCTTTCAGGGGAGGAGGAGGAGGAGGAAGAGGAGGAGGAGGAGGAGGGGATGCAGATGGAGAGTAATGTTGTAAACACAAGCATTTGTAGCAGTGTTCAATTCATTTGGCTGAAAAGAAAAACAAAAAAGAAACCTCTCCTGTGATACCTGACAGGTGCCACAGGAGGTTTTGGCTCTTCACCACTGGACTGGTTGTCCTTCTGTGTTCCAAGAATAATCAGTGGCACAGTTTGTAATGTGAGTGACTCCAGTGTTTCCGTGATCATTTTTCCAAGAAAGTGGTAAACAGACAACTGATCATGCGTGTCAGCTCTCTTGTCTCATGTAAAAGTAGCAGATAGTTAAAGTTTCAAGGGGATTCCGAGTTATTTAGGTTGGATTAATGAGGAAATAATGTCATCAGAAGTGATAGAAATAAGCGTACAATGGAGGCAGTGTAAGGTGACTCCATATTTCCATGATCATTGTTGCAGGAAAGTGGTAAACACACAACCGATCATGCGTGTCAGCTCTTTTGTCTCGTGTAAAAGTAGCAAATATTTTGAGTTTCAACCAATTTAAATTTTTTTTACTTGAATTTACAAGTAAATAATAAGATACGGTGTCACCAAAAGTGCTAACAATGAGGTTATAATGGAGGCAGTGTAAGGTGACTCCATATTTCGATGATCATTGTTGCAGGAAAGTGGTAAACACACAACCATTCATACATGTCACCTCTTTTGTCTCATGTGAAAGTAGCAAATATTTTAAGTTTCAAGCAATTCTAAGTTTTTTTTACTCGTATTTACAAGTAAATAATGCGATATGGTGTCAGCAAAGTGCCAACAATGAGCTTTTAATGGAGGCAAAGTAAGGTGACGCCATATTTCCATGGTGACTTTTGCGGGAAAGTGGTAAACACACATCCCTTTGTGCACGTCAGCTCTTTTGTCTTGTGTAAAAGTAGCAGATATCTTAACTTTCAGGGAATTTGAAGTTTTTTTTAGTTTTATTTACAAGTAAATATTGCAATATGTTGCTGACAAAAGTGGTAAAAATGAGCTCATGACGCAGTCAAAGTGACACCTGATGCATTTATGTTGTAACAGGTTTGAATAAAGCAGCTCGCTTCATGTACAGCTGCATAATTTCATTCATAATCTTGTTTTGTTTTTAAGGGCCCTTTTTGATTGTATCGTCTTTATCAGCGATCACAGCTGGCAGATCAATGTTTGCGATGGAGAAAGTAGCACAAACATAGTTGAGAAACCTTCGACTCGTGCACGACACCAGCGCCACAGTAATCGTTCTGCTGTGTCAGCCTCCTCTTCATGCCTGCCTTTAAATCAGCCTCATCCAACTGGTTACCGGTCCCTCCAGCTGTGAGCATCTCAGATATTACTCAAACATAGTTGAGATTCTTTTCAGGGTTCGACTTGATGCTACTTGACTTTCCACAGTCGGGTGTTCGCGTGCTTGCCGGCGCTACGACCGTGTGCGTCTACGTGCGAGTGAGTCAGAGCAGAAGGTGTTAGCGGCGCTGATGTGTGTGTTGCCATATCGGTGGATTTCTCAACAGCGCCCTAAGCTCCTTAGATGAAACCCAGTGTATGGTGGGAAACAAAGCTGTGTCACATTGAGAGGAGGGGAGGAGACGAGGACTTGACTGGTAGTAGCCTGAGATGATGCTTCACCAACAACACTTGGCACGAGGGCCTCGTAGTTGTTGGATGGCAGGCCCGAAATTGAACACATGACCCAGATCTAATTTCCTCATAGCCGCTTTAATGTGGCAAAGAAACTGAGCCAGGCTAGTTGATAAAAACAGGTTTGCATGTGTTGTACACTGTCTAGGAATAGGAGGAGTGTGACAGCAGGGGAGGAGCTCCCTGCTTGGGAATGCTGCTCTTCTGGCACCGGGAACGAGGGCACCAGAATGTTGAGGTGATAACTTTAGGGAGGTGTACATACCGGAGTTGCCTTTGATGGCATCATAATTCAAGGAGAGAGTCAGTATTTTTCCTTGACATAGATGACGTGTCAAATGTCATCAGTGTTTGTGATGACTAAATTTATTTGGACCCACCAATGGATCGCTTGTTTCAGCAGTGATCTCAGATTTGTGAATCTAAATTTAATCTGTGAGTCTGGAAGGAACTAAACTAGATCTAATTACACAAAGCACATGAAATTGTGTTTACAAGCCACATCAGGACGGTAATGTTTTTCTGGGTTTCATCCTGGCCTGTGTGTGTGTTGTTGGTGTCTGTTGAAGGAGAGGTCAAAGGTCAATGATGTGCTACAGAGGTGCTTTGGAATTAAGTCTAAATTTAGTCCTAAATCCTAAGCCACCTCTGGCTTCACACAGCAAATGTCCTGACTGTGGACAGGCTAAGTTCTGTTCCTACTATTCAGTACAATACACTTTACTCAGCGGACACAGCTGAGAGTGTGATAATGCATTATTCAATACAGGTGTGCATGTGTGTGTGTGTGTGTGTGCGTGTGTGTGTGCAGAGACCAGCGATGGAGGAAGGTTTTAACTATATCCTCGAACTATTATTGGATATAGTTAATCAATAGGTTCCAGATCGGTTTCAGACCACATTCTCGGCCGTGTTGTTACCTGAGTGGAGAGGATAACATTTAAACCGCCTTAGTTAATGTTTTGCAGGACCTCGGCTGAACCAGCTCCCGCTCTATTGTCTTTTTTTTACCTCGCTTGCCCTTTATGTCCTCGCCTCCCCTTCTTCCACTCTGATTGCAATGACTTTTATGCACGTTTTTTTTTTTTTTTCAACTCTCCTCGAGACCGTTGCACAATTTCTTTGTTTGCCTTTGTCTCCCCTTATTCCTCCTTTTTCCTTGCCTGCTCCTTCGGGGAGGTTGCATCTGTGTTGGAGCTGGAATCAACCTCTGCTCATCCCTTTCCTCGCTCCCCTTTTTTTGTGCCTTCACATTTTTTTTTATTTTTTTTTTTGGTGTTTGCGTGTGAAACAGCGGGGAGTCCCCCCCTCCCCTCTCCCCAACCTTCTCATTAGATACAGTTTCTGACTCTTTGAGGATACAAGTGCATCGCTGGCAGGATGCGTGTCTGCAGAGGCACAGCGAATGTGGGTGTTTTGCCGTTATTTAAATTCATGGCTGAATACGGCCCACCTGATCTAGAATGTTCTGCCTCTGTTCTTCACACACAGAGGTCTGACTTGAATCACCTGCAAGTGTGTAAGTGTGTGTCACCGCCCGTGTGTGTGTGTGTGTGTGTGTGTTGTGTGTCCCACTCAGCAGATGGCCAGACATCCAGTGAGTAGACTAATTGAGATAAGCATGCCAACAAGCTGACCAGGCTAACAGAATTATAAGCTTGTAAAGGAGGGGACATGGAAAGCCAAATGTAGCTCTGTCGTGTTTATTAGCATAGCTTAAGGAAGTGATGGCTTTTTTCTCAGTAGTAACTGTAAACACAGAGCAAGGGTCTGTTTTTATTACATACATCGTGAGTTAGGGGCCATGAAATCATGTCATCCACAAGCTGGGGTCTGTTTGTCGTAGCGATCCTGAGCTGATGATGGATTTTTGTGTGTGTGTGTGTGTCTTGTTGCTGCCTCACCAACACGCTTACCGTTTATCTTGTGTCTCGGCAGGTGTTCTCAAACAGCGATGAAGCCCCCATTAACAAGAAGCTCCCCAAAGAGCTTCTTCTTAGGTAAGATTGAAAACGCAGGAGCTCCTTCACCCCGTCCATAAACACACACACACACACACACACACACACACACAAGCAACACAGAACGCAACACAACATACCAACAGGGAAAAGGGCTTAGGTTCAGGGTTACTCATTAGCTGAAGCAGCCTTGAACTGTTTGTTTCGTTGCTGGTTGTGTGTGCTTTTTGTATGATGTATGTCAGCCACTAGCCTGAAATGAGGCTCTGTTAACTGTGTGACCTACAGACCAATATTTTGTCCCACAGCAGCTGCACATGACCCATAAATCTGACATCACGCTCACCCGTGTTCATCCCCGGCGCTGATTTATACGTGGATTTTTTATTTATTTTTTGCACATGTGTTTGCTTGTATGTTGGAAAAAAAAAATCAATGCACCTGCACGCACCTCTGCCGACACATGGCATGTGTTTGTTTCTGTGTTTGTGTGTCTGTGCGTGCATGTGTGAAACACTCCTGGGCCTATGCAAACTGTATGTCTGTGTATGTGTGCTATAAATAGCTTGTCTTAGCTGGTGGGGAATTCCGCAGTGCTGTGCTCTTCTGCTGCTCCATCTGCACACCGCAGAGACCGACCAGTACGCCCATTACAACCAGCACGCTTTCACTGGTGGGCATGCAAAAAAAAAAAAAAAAAAACACGCACGAACGGGCTCGATGGCTGCGGCGCATGACCTACTGTCACATGTGTCATGTTGAGAGAGTTACACAACATGAGCAGTGAGGAAGACTCTTTGTGATGGCAGTAAATCTTGTTCTTAGACCATGGAAAGTGGGTTGACAGGAGCTTTTTTTTGTTGTTTTTCCAAAGCATTTTGTTGCATCCTGCCTCTACATTACACTGTGAGGTACATGGTGTTGTCACTTCATTACTGTGTAGATTTTTTAAACATGACAAACACTTAATTCACCTGCGGAACCCCTGAACGTGATTCCAACATGAAGCTGTGTCGTACAAGATGTTTTTAATTTCTAAGAGCCCTAATGCTTAACATAAATATTACAACTAACTTTCATTATTCATCAATTTGGCATATTTTCATGTATAATTAAATAGCTATTTTGTCAGTAAAATACAGTAAATGATTGTTTTATTCAACCAAAAGTCCAAAACCCAAACATGTAGGCATAAGAAAAGCATCAAATCCTCTCATTTTAGAAGCTGAAACCACAGAATGTGTTTGCCACTTTTTCTTAAAAGATGACCTCGTTGACTTTTTAAACATGAAAGCAGCTGATACTTATGTGGCAATCAACAAACTAATTAATTAGGAAACAGAGGGCCGCCGCTATAGCTCAACTGGTTGAGCTGTTGATCCATGTACTGGGGCTGTAGTCCCTGTGGGTTCGAAACCAGCCCATGGCCATTTGCTGCAGGTCCGTCCCCCATTCTTCTCCCCACTTTCCTGTCTCACTCTTTACTGTCCTATCAAATAAAGGCTAAAAGGCCAAAAACTAACTTTAATAAATAAATAAACAAACAGAAGAACTCTAAATTGAAACAGTGTGTATGGTTTGAAGGGGAACCTCAGTCTTTGGTTAGCCTTTCTCATATCTCAAAGATAATAATAAGTTGTGACGATGTTGTTGTTCTGAAATTATGTAACAAAGTTTTGAAAAGGTTCAGTGATGCTGTCAATTAGATTTTTTCTTAGTCCAGAAAATGTTCCTATTAAAAGTAAAGACAACATTCTCCAAAGACATTCTAAAAACGCCTGGTGAGAACATTGTTACGCCCAAACATTCTTTGAGCATTTCCTGAACATGACATTGAGAATGTAATTTCTTTGTTGTCAAGACACAACACCTGTAACCCCAACAACATCTTCGAAACATTGCAGGTGAAATGTTCTGCCTTTGTTCGCACATCACATTGCAGGAACGTTAAAAAAAACAAACAAACAAATAAAGAACATTCTGTCATGCGGGGCTTTGATAGCATCTTAAAAACATTTTTTGGAATGTTAGTTTGTGAATGTTTTTTTGTTTGTTATCATGTCACACAATCCTCCAAACAGCCTCAGATGAAACTTTATGTCTAACTTTTAACATATATGAACATTATTTGACATGATAAATGTTGTTCAGGCGTTCTTGGAACGTTTGATTTTCTTTTAAAAACCCAGTTAGAACTTGTAGGTGTTGTTCGCCAATGTTGCGATGTTCTAGCTGGATGGAGCGAACACCAGTGTGTTGGCCAGTATGGGTGCTGTAGGAATATTGCTTAATTAATATATTATTTGATTAATTAGCATTCTCATTAGCATAACAGCTAGTGTTTCACGTATCGCTGTGAGCAAACTGGAGCGATTGACTAGTTTTGGCGCTTCGTAAACAGCTGTTATCTAGCGAGGATGTAAACTGTGAGAACCCTTATCTAGAAGAACCTCGTGTGACAGACGAGACTTCGGGTTCCTCTTCACCAGGAAGCACTGACTCAGCATCCTCCCAACCACCACCCAAATTCATGTCTGACTTGTTACTATGGCAACCAGTCCCAGACTCTAGGCGACGACTCGACTCTCTCTTATCTGGCCACGCTCGACGGGGCCGGGTGTACGTTTTTGTCAACAAATGGGACCATGCCCCATTAATATCCCATTATGTACCTTGTCCGGGGGAAAAAAAAGGCACACCCAGGCAGGGCTTGATAGAGCAATCACAGGCTATTAACTTATTTTTCACTGTGTATGTGTGTGTGTGTGTGTGTGTGTGTGTGTGTGTGTGTGTGTGAAGCAAGCTGAAAAATATACATTACTCATGATGGTGTTGCTCTGAAATCTCTTCCTTTCTGTTGCCTTATGAAAAAGTTAGCGACCTATCCGTATTCATCAATCTGTCTTCGTTCAAAACATCTAATTTCTTCTCAGCTAATATTTTTTCGCTACCAATTAGGAACGTCCGATCAGTTAACAGGACTCAACGAATCAGATTGAGTTATTGCTTCGCTGTGAGCATGATTAACTGAATTCTTCTGCGGTTGGTAAAAGGCCTCTCTCTCTCGCACTCATAATGGAAAGTCAGATTGTATTTGATTAAAACGGACGGTCAATCAATGGTCAGCGTCATGGCCATTAACCAGTTATTAGACGGGCGGATCGATGAGCAGCAGCTTGATTGGTCGGCTTCTCCGGTGGCATGCGACCGCACCGTGCATGTGTGTTTTTTTTTTAAAGCAGTGCACGTGTCGCATGTGTGCATGTGTCTCTGCGTCGCTCTGTCAGTTGTATGCATGTGCTCTCCTGACACAAGACTCTTGCTATAGATTATACAGACATGTCCCAACATGCCCTGGCCTAACGCACATCAAACGCACCCTTTGTCTGCCTCTATATGAAGGAAACAATGGCCAGCTCCTGTTTCCGAGGGTTAAAAGGACATTCAGACCCCAGCTGCGCTCAAAGCTTTGGCACCATGACAGTTCTCTGAATACCTCAAATTTTCCTATAGATTGCTCCGTTTAAGTCACCTGTGAGCAGCAACAGGCCGCTTTATCGCTGAGAAATCATAGGAGGTGTACGTATTCGCTGTGTGTGCCCTCCTGTATGTGCATATATGTTTGTCTGTCTGTCCCAGCCTGTCTGTGGCCTTGCCTGTCTGAGTGCCAGAGATTACTCATTGGCAGATTAATGGATTGAGCTGACCCAGTAGCCTGCTGCATGCAGCCCTTTGTGGCCGACCGGCCCACAGCTCAAACACTGCCTGTGTGTGGGGCTCTCCTGCTACCAACCAAATACAGGGGATTGTTCTGTTCTCCACGGGCCTAAAACAACATATAGTCACTAACACCATAGGGAAAACATAGTCAAACATAAAATTCACTTGGACCCAAAGCTCCTTGTCCGATCAGACGAACTCACGCCTCCTTTTTTTGTGTCTCTTTCTAGAATATTCTCCTATCTAGACGTGGTTACACTCTGTAGGTGTGCCCAGGTATCCAAGGTAAGCACCTCACTTCCCACGCTTCCACTGTGGAGTTACACCCTCATTGTTTAAAAAGTATTGACTTATGTAATTCTAAACTGCGGTGTGATTCATTTAAAACCAGTTTAGATTGTTGAATTCTCTAGAAATGTCTATAATATGGTGCCCTCTACTGGTTTTTGTGTAAGTGGACCACCGCCTTGCTATAGTGCACTGCAGCTGAAAGCCAACTATGAATGAGGTGTCTGTGATTATAACAAGGTCTTGGCATGTGAATGCAGAGCCGTGGTGGCAGCTTTCCTTACAACAGCTACAGTGTATTCGTATAAGGAAATTGCATTTTTCCCCAACTGTGACAGAACATTAAGTTTTCTGTTTCTGTGATACATGTAAACATACAGTCGTCCTCAAATGTATTCCTACCCTTCCATTAAAGAAACGGCTAAATTCACAATAGCCACTCAAATAACTAGAAACTGAAAAAAGTAATAATAAATAAAAATTTGCTAAATTTGACTTTAGTGAAATAAGACATTGCTTTTGAATTGTGGTTGAAAAGAATATAAAAAAAAATTCAAAATACCTGTCAACAGGTGCAGAAGTCTGATTGAGAGTTACAGAAAACACTTGATTGCAGTGATTGCCTCAAAGGGTTATTCAACTAAATATTACTTTATGGGTCCCATCATGCTTGTTTGCTTGTTTTTTTGTTTTTTTTTTCTTCATATCTCTGTTGAACCACAATTCAAAAGCAATGTCATTGTAATGTAAGCAATGTTTTTCCTTTAATGGGACGGTATGAGTACATTTGAGGACGACTGTATGATAAATGTAGTTTACCTCTTGTCTATTTAGTTTCATGCAGGTATTAAGTATACCTTAAGTTCCACCAATTTATCATTTTCTTGATGAATCAATCACTTTGACTTATGTTTCAGAAAGCACTAACAGCCAGTGTTTAAAGTGCTTCTTTCTGATTCACAATTTAGAAATTCCAAAACTTGAATTTATATAGAAACCAAACAGGAAAAACAGGACAGTCTTTATATCAGAATGGAACCCTTGGGTGAAGCATTAAACAGAGATTTACCTGTAACGCCGCTGGCATATATTCAGCACCGTGTATTGTGGTATGAAAAAAATACATACATTTTCAGCAGATGACTTCAAGACCTCCATGTGTAAAAATTTACTGATTCTAGAACAACTTGGGTGATTTTGTGCTGGAATGGTACAGGTTAGATAGATGGTTTAGATGGCATTCATTCAGATTTGGCTTTGCACTTGTCAAAGAGAGCTTTGTGGGCCTGATTCAAAAGGTCAAAGACATTAGTCATGTTGGTTCATGTAGCGGCAAGGCGCAGCTGACAGACTACCTGTTTTTGGTCGACATCATTCTTTTCTGTAGCTGAAATATTTCCTTACAGCTGAAAATGTGTTTGTTTTTGCAAGCAAATCTTTCTTTTTAGTGTTTTTCTCTGGTTCCTCCGTTATTTTACTGTTTGCATTTAGAGGATGTCGACAAACTCTGCGTCTTGCAAATAAATGTAAAAAACCTCAGTGTATCCAAGAACCTCTAAATTGGATCAGCTGGGCTTCTTTTTTAGATCAGTCATGAAAAATGAGAGCTTTTGTATCAAGCAGCAAACAAAAAGTCATAGCTTGATGTTTGAGTTAAGTTGCCTTCTTTCACATTGCGCTTCCTGCAGTGTGACTATTGAAAGCTGAAACGATAAATTGTGCAGCCGCACTGCAATGTTAATAAATTTTTACTGCGTGTAATCGTAAAAGAGTCACCTTCCAGTTTACCCTCCGCCTCTTTCCACAAACCTGTCTGTCGCCCTCTCAGGCGTGGAACGTCCTGGCCCTAGATGGCAGCAACTGGCAGAAGATCGACTTGTTCAACTTCCAGACAGACATTGAGGTGAGGGGCGTGTTTATGAGAGAGAGAGAGAGAGAGGAGAGAGAGAGAGGGGTTACAGTGGACAGTGTTGGTGTTTGCCTCAGTTTGCTGCATGTGTGAGTGTTTGTTGAGTAGCATTATCCAGCCCAAGGCTTAGTGCTGGGTCAGTAGGCTTTGGTGCCGACTGTGCCGACGTCACAGCTGATCCTCTGTCCTGTGGCCCAAGTCATATTACTCTCTCTCTCTCCTCGTGTCTCTCAGGGCCGAGTGGTGGAGAACATTTCGAAGCGTTGCGGAGGCTTCCTGAGGCAGCTCAGCCTGAGGGGCTGCCTGAGCGTCGGAGATGCCTCTATGAAGTGAGGTTCCTACTGTGTCTCTGACGTACACTGATATAACGAGCATGTCTCCGCTTTGACTTGTACCAAAAGTCATCCTCTTCTTCGTTGGATTACTTGCTGTTTTCGTCCCCTGTGTGATTATGTTTAAAGTTTAAGCGGCTTGTATTTCTTCATTCCCAGGGGACTCTGTTGTAGGAACTCTTTTTTTTTATACCATTTAATCTCACTTTACTGTGTAAACACCAAAAAACAAAGGAAAAAAAACTATGAAATTGTTGTATCTCCTGATACATGGTCTCCCTTGAAGGTCTTTATCATGTCTATAAGCAGGGATTTAATGAATTTAATGAAGTACAAGCTGTTCTTGGTAGAGCAAAGCTTTTATCTACCATGTTCTTTGAAAAAAAAGAAAAAAAGACCAGTGCTTTAGCTGTACAGGATCATCCCAAGGGCCTGTAGATGACTGTGTTAATTGGCTCCTGAGCAACTCCCAGCATCTGACTTCTTATTTATTCAATGAAGCGACTCTTGAGAAATTCCCATTGTCCCTCTCCACTGTTCATCTGTTTCCCAGGACATTTGCTCAGAACTGCAGAAACATCGAAGTGTTGAACCTGAACGGCTGCACCAAGATCACAGACAGCACCTGCCTCAGCCTCAGCAAGTTTTGCTCCAAGCTCAAGCAACTAGATCTCACCTCCTGTGTGTCCATCAGCAACCACTCCCTAAAGGCCCTCAGGTAGCAGCCACACACATGGTGTCACCCCTAAAACCCAAACCTAAACGACATGTCCCCATATTAATCCTTCCCCTTCGATCCCTCTCACCCACTCTACATTGTGCACACCGTTTTTCTTGAACTTTTAAAGGAATAATGAATGCTTTTATTTGTAACACATCCTCTGTGTTTTGTTTTTGTCTTGCACATGCTCAGTGACGGCTGCAGAATGCTGGAGATGTTGAACCTGTCGTGGTGCGACCAGATCACACGTGACGGCATCGAGGCCCTCGCTAGAGGCTGCACTGGTTTACGAGCACTGTTCCTCAGAGGCTGCACACAGGTACAGTGATGAAATACCAAGTACACAGACACACTATTCATTTAGTTTATTTTCAGGGCATTGTCAGGCATTTTATAAGACATGTCAGAAGAAAGACTTTATAAAAATATTTAGAGGAATTTGCTTAGCACTAGAGCGAGAAGATCCCTGGTTTATGTCGCAGTGAGGATCTTTCTGCGTGGAGTCTCCATGTTCTCCCCGTGCAGCATGGGTTCTCTCCAGGTTCTCTGGCTTCCTCCCACACAGTCCAAAAACATGTTGAGGTTAATTGGTGATTCTAAATTGTCTGTAGGTGTGAATGTCAGTGTGCTTGGTTGTCTGTCTCTAAGTGTAGCCCTGTGATAGACTGGTGACCTGTCCAGGGTGTCTCCTGCCTTCACCCTGAGTCAGCTGGGATAGACTCCAGCCCCCCATGACCCTAGTGAGGATTATGTGTGTAATGGATAGATTTTAGCCTGTTCTGAAGTGCTTTTATTCCACTGTATAATACATTCTTCTTCTTGTTCTTGTTCTTCTTATTATTATCAGATTCTCAGATTTCTCTGATTGTTAGTAATCAAGGGGACTGATATCTGAATCTGGAACTGATGTACATTTGTACTAAAATAGAAAATCTTGGTTTCAAAATGTAGAATACCACAAAGTCCAACACAAAGATTCCCTGAAAGGCTTGTTTATGTTTTGCATTAGTTTCATGAAAAGAGAACTTTTCAGCGTTAAATGGGACATTACTCAAGACCACAGCGCGGTAACTACAGATAGCGAGCGGTGGCTGCATCAGAGCCAAAGTCGCTTTTATTTTATGTAATATATTTTATCAGCAAGTCGATATTCAGAAATATGCTGAATATCGGATCTGATGTCAAGCCAGGCTGATAATTGGTTGACCTTTAATTATTATTGTTATTACGAAAGACCAGAACGAAGGCTTACCTCTGCTTGTTACACATTTTCATCCTAAAATGTGAAAATAAAACAGTTTCAAAAGGGTAGACGGGATGAAAACATCTTCTGATGCACTGAAATGTTTCTCCTGCTGCCTGAGGAAATTGTTCGCTGCTTTTTACTGTGAACCTCTGATGGTGATAACTGCTCTCAGTATGATGGAATTCAGATGAGGAAAAATTAAAAGAAATGGTAAACTCAAAACATTTTTTTTTTAAAAATTAAAAACCAAACAACACTCTCTTCTTTCTTGCTGCTAAAAAATCACAACAGACCCGACTGGAGAGAAACATGCCCTCTTCCCAACATAGTACATTTTCTGTTCCGTGCTGTTTGACCTTTTTACTGTATTTTAATGGCATTAGTTGTATTTTTGGTGATGTGGTGGCATTTTCTTTTTCTGCTGCCTCTTTAGAACCATTATTTTCATCAGCCTGTGTTCTCAGTTCTTATGCATGTCCAATCTATGTTCCATGTTTGGAAAAGTACCATGAAACCCTCATGAATCAGCTTTTGGAGGCTCACAGAGGACAGTACTCACACATGAATATCACTATAGATTGAACTCATTGAAAAAAAATTAGTGAATATTATGTTTATTAGAGCGCATTTAAAATGACTCAATCTTAAATTCACATTCATAAATTATAGATCAGTGTCTTGACTGCTAACTGTGCATATTTTCTTTCAACCCAGCTGGATGACGGAGCTTTGAAACACCTTCAGAAACACTGCCCAGAACTCACCACCATCAATATGCAGTCTTGCACAGTAAGGCCAACATTTGCTTGTGGGATGGATGGAGGGAGGGAGGGAGGGAGAGACTGAAGACAGCGCGTGAGGGATGAGCCTGTGTGCGTCTGTGTTTTTGTAATTTGTTTTGCATGTCTGTTGCCTCCAGCAAATAACAGATGAAGGCCTGGTCAGTCTGTGCCGAGGATGCCACAAGCTGCAGATCCTCTGTGTGTCTGGCTGCAGTAACATCACTGATGCCTCTCTCACTGCACTGGGACTTAACTGTCCCCGACTCAAGTAAGAAGCACACACACAGACACCTGCCTCGCAACAAAAAAACATAGCTCGCTTCAGTATCCACAAAATGTACATCCAGGCAGTGTGGTGACAACTGTCGAGTAAATTTAACTGCTTAAATATGCTCAAAAACCCACATTATGTGTGTTTTGGTGATGATTTTGGGCCTTAGTGTGAGATCTTGGACATGCAGCCGCCCTATGCATCCAGTGATCTCTTACACAGTAACAAGTTCCGTATGTGTCTGTGTTCTCAGGATTCTTGAAGCTGCACGATGCTCCCATGTTACGGACGCAGGGTTCACTGTGCTGGCCAGAGTGAGTTTCATTTTGCTTCCTTCTGTTTTCTTTTCTGGGCCAAGTGTCTGTTTCACCTCAGTGTCTCTTGTGTTCTCACAAACCGTCTGTTTATCTTCACAGAATTGTCATGAGCTTGAAAAAATGGACTTAGAAGAATGTATTTTGGTAAGAGAATTTGTAGTGTCCTTCAATTCGTACTTATGTATGTCTGATGAGCTGTCTGAGTGGAGGCAGGATTGTAGGAGAAGGAGAGACGTGACTGTGTGCATTAAAGGGTGTTTTTGCTGCCAAGAGGGGAGTGAGCTCTCCAGTTACCTCAGCATTTAAATCACTTTTGACAGAATGCAGAGAGGGACCCAGAAAAGAAGTGACATAGGAGAAAAATGCAGCAGAGGCCTCTGAAGACTTGAGAACTGAGCCTCTCAGCTGTCCCTAGACATGTGAGAACAGTACGTTAATCAAGCTTGTCCTCTCCTCAGGTGACAGATAACACCCTGGTTCAGCTGTCAATCCACTGCCCTCGCCTGCAAGCGCTGGTAAGTGCTGCAGGTTTGCGCCAGCCTCTTTTCTCAGCCTGTCAGTATCCCAGCGTGGGGTTTAATCCATCTATCTGTGTTGTCTTCAACCCTGCCTCATGTGCCCCGGACAGTCGCTGTCCCACTGCGAGCTGATCACAGACGACGGCATCAGAGCTCTGAGCAGCAGTACCTGCGGCCAAGAGCGCCTCACCGTGGTGGAGCTGGACAACTGCCCCCTCATCACTGACGTGACCCTCGAGCACCTGAAGAGCTGCCATCGTCTGGAGCGCATCGAGCTCTACGACTGTCAGCAAGTCACCAGGGCTGGCATCAAACGCATCAGGGTCAGTGGATGTGATGGAAAATTACTTTGTGTTGTTCATTACATAGAGTCTGTTGTTGTTGGGATTAAAAGAGTGAGTTTAAAACCTGCTTATCTGCTCTGTTTCTGTGTAGAAATTATATCATTTACACCTGCTTCGAAGGAATAATTTGACATTTTTGACAACATTTAGACGAGAAGATCAATACTACACTCATTTGTGTCCATTAAATATGAGGATACAGCTGGTTAGCTCAGGTCTTATTGATTTTATTGATTTTTCTGAGCTCTACAAATAGTGTTTTTCACAAATTGTTTCTTAGGTTAGAATCCTGGCCAGGGGTGACAATCAAACGCATCAGGGTCAGAGGTCATGACAGAAAATTACATACTGCTTTTTTATCATGTAGAATCTGCTCTTGTGGGATTTAAGTCTTTTTTTCCCCCCAAGTCCACCTCTCTGTTCTGCTTTTATGTAGAAAACATTTAGTTTACACCTGCTTTTAAAAAATAATTTGACATTTTTGACAACATTTAGACGAGAAGATCAATACTACACTCAATATGAGGATACAGCTGGTTAGCTCAGGTTCCATTGATTTTATTGATTTTTCTCAGCTCTGTTTCAACACGCAAACACAGTGTTTCTCACAAATTGTTTCTCAGAATAGAGTCCTGACCAGGGCTGGCATCGAACGCATCAGGGTCAGAGGTCATGGTGGAAAATGACGTACTGTTTATGATAATTTAAAGTTTTAATACTTACCTCTATGCTCTGCTTCTATGTAGAAATTATCTAGTGTATACCTGAGTTAAAGGACTAATTAGCCATACTGGACAACATTTAGATGAGAAGATCAATGCTACTTTCATATGTGGTCATTAAATATGAGGATACAGCTGGTTAGCTCAACTTCCATTGATTCTACTAATTGTCTTAGCTCTTTTTCAACATGTAAACACACTGATTTTTTGCAAAATGTTCCACAGGTTAGAATCCTGATCATATCCTTTTCCTTTTTTCTGGGGCGGGGGTCTTTTTATAGCCTCGCATTAACACGTCTCTCCCCTACACAGGCCCACCTTCCAGAGATCAAGGTCCATGCCTACTTTGCCCCAGTGACACCCCCTCCCTCTGTACATGGAGGTGGCCAGCGTCTGTGCCGCTGCTGCATCATCCTCTGACAGTGGAGGGCCAGGGGGGGCCACCTCTGTCTACAGGTCCTGCTGCTCTAGAAATGGGCTGATATGGGGATGGGGGAGGGGAACTGGGGTAGGCGTAGGGGAGAGGAGGGGCTGGACCCACTCACTGCTCCTGATCACTGATCAATATATAGACTGATCGCCGCTGATCCCTGATCAGTTGAACCCGCCCCTTCTCTCTCCTGTCGCTCACCGGTCAGCGTCGCAGCAGCTCCGGGGTTACACTGCGGACGGGTTGGAGGGAAGAACGTGGATGGACGAACTTTCTATCTTTTTCTCTCTCTCTCTCTCTCTCTCTCTCTCTCTCTCTCGCTCTCGCTGTAAAGACAAAAACAAGTTCTCCACTCCATTCTGCTCCTCACACCCCCCGACTCCCCCGCCTGGGTGGGCTTCAAGGACTGCATCTGGACTGCTGCAGATGGGGAGGGAGGTCTGAACAGTGGAACTACAATGCATCATGTTGAAACTAAATTTGAAGAAAAAAAAACAAGAAAAGAAAAAAAGATGATGATATTGTCATCTTGGACAACAGCTCACTCTCTGTGGAGTATCATCTCAACCAATCACATGACACCTCTATGTGACCATCCTGTGATTCATTCTGCTTCGACCAATAGACACACAGCATGGACGGAGAGGAGAGCTGGGCTGTGGCGGGAGGGGAAATGCAGATTCTCCTGGATATAAACTGTGAAGCTTTGGCACGGGCCAGCTCAACTCAACAAGAGTTGGGAGGGGGAAAAACAGGAAATACAGAAATGGGACATGTGACATATTTGTGCATCTGAGAAACTTCTGTTGAGATTTTTGATTCTGTTTGTACAGAGAATGTTTTGCAATGGAACAAAAAAAAAAAAAGAATTACTCCGACAGCAACTCACTCAAAAATTGGGAAAGGCCAACAAAAATGTTTTGTTTTTTTTCCTTTTTTCAGTGCTTATTGTAATTGTCCATGCCTGTCTATTCAGAGAGGGAGATACGCTTGTCTTTCTTTTTGAAAAGTAAAAGAAAAAACTGTTGCTGTTTGACAAAAAAAGGACCTATGATTCAGACCCTCGGTGTCTAAAAGCATTATGTTGACACTGTATGCTGCTGGGATGAGTGGCCTCTCCTGTGTACTGCGTGGTTATGTTGGCTTGTAGGCCCTGATCCAATCCTGTCAGTAGCCCTGTGCACTAGCTCCTACTTGACCAATTAAGGATTTGTTTACATCCTGGATTAGGTTAGCACCACAGACTAACTTGTTTACATCAGTTGGTGTCCAGTCTCCCTACTATTCAGAGTCGGTTACTACTCTGAATAGTTTAGTAACACTGATACAACTGTGGCATACGCACTGTTTTTAAGTGGGCTGTGACGTCCATGATTCAGATTTATCGTTGTGTGTGTGTGTGGATATCAATCAGGGCTAACGTTGATGTAACTTTGCTGCAAAAGTGAGACGGAAATTTGCTTCGAGATAAGAGCTATGAGACTGCGAGCAAAGGCACCTCAACTTTTTGACAATCACATGAGTTTATATATTTGAAAGGTGATTTAGTATAGTTTTGTGTATTTGTCAATTTACTGAAGATGTAGGATTTAATGAATTGGCTGTCTTCAATATACCGCACTAGCTTTGGGGCCCAAGTAGCACATTAGCATTTGACACAGGTCTGGAGAACTCTTAATTGATCCCTGACAAATTCCCACTCATCCAATCCGACAAAACGTGTGTGGCGACAGGTGAAGTGGTGTGCAGCGACTGAAAAGCCCCAGAACCAACAGTTAATTTCACTTTATACAGAAACTCCTTCAGATCGACGGTATCCCAATATTATGTGTCTTGCCACGCAGGGTGTACGGGGCATGAATGCGACCACTTCAAGCACTGAAAATACAATGAAACAAAAGCGGCTTGTAAAATTGTGCTAAACAAGAGACTGACAAGTGCTGTGTAGTGCCAAGTGCTCAAAGACTGGGGAGACTGGCAGGACCGTGGATAGGACTGAGACAACAGACAGAAAGATGAAGAAAGACGCAGATGGACTCAGATACATAGCTGACTTTGACTGGCTGTGATACTAATGCCCTCTGTTTGACAGCAGTTTTAACAGTTTTATGTTTAAGAAAATAAAGAAATAAATGAAAAAATAAACAAATGAATAAATAAAGGTGACTAATAGTAAATGTGCTTTGTCTCTGCAGTGTGAGATTTTGTGCTATCTGAGCGTCTGTGTAGATTCTCAGTCATTCAGCTCATAATTATACTAAGAGTTGCAATAAAAAGCAACTCTTTCTTTTTGATTTCTTGAGGATTTTCAACCTGTCATCGAAGAGGCTTCTCTAGTTCAATGAAGCACTGATATGACTCACAGTATCAAACAATTGTGTTTCTTTTTTTCTTTTTGATGAATGAAGACTTCAATATCAGGTTGAATCTTGCACAAAATTCACTAATGTTTGTTAGATTCCCTCTCAGTGTCCTCTAAATTAAGAATAATAACAGATTTTGCAGTTTCGTAACACTTCAAATTAATTTAAGGCAATAGGGAATGAGAAAACTATACACACAGAAAGAAATAAGCAGAATTTTAAGGAATATAGATTAAAATTTAGGCCTTTAAAAAGGTGAGATGTTGTGAAAGTGTAGTTTATCTACAGATAAGCTTCAACCCAGCAAGACTTTATTTGTCCTAAAATGTTCTGAGAAGTTCTACAAAGCTGTCGTAATGTTTTCAGCAGGAAGTCTTTTTTTTTCAGTTCCCAGAATGTTCTATTTAAAGGCAGGGTAAAGTTTTCTAAAGACTAACAATGTTCTTCTTAAAATATTTGTGGAATGTTGAGAACATCCTTCCTTTTTTAAAGTAACATTGTGGAAATGTTTTATGGAGGAAATGTAATGTGTTCCCCTAACAACATCCTCAAAACCTTCTCAGAACATTTCTGGCAAAACATTCCACCTTTGTTATTGTTTCACATTACAAGAACATTAAAAAAACCAAAAACATTCTGTCATCTTGTGCCTCAATGCCATGGAAATCAGTTGTTAGCATCCTTCCTTCTTTCCTTGTTATCATTCTATAATGCATTACCCCAATGACATCCACAAAACATCCTCAAAATATTGCAGGATACTACATTTGTTAATGTGCCTCAGTACAGGAGCCTTTTATGAAAAACATTCTGTCATCTTAGACCTCGATGCCATTGAGATCAATTTTTGGCATCCTTCCTTCCTTCCTTCCTTCCTTCCTTCCTTGTTATCATTCTATGATGTGCTACTCCAATTACATACGCAAAACATCATCAAAATATTGCAGACAACTACATTTGTTAATATGCCACAGTACAGGAGCAATTTATGAAAAACATTCTGTCATCTTAGACCTCAATAACATCTTGGAAACATTTTTTGAATGTTGGTTTGAAAACGTTCCTCCAAACATTATGTACAGATTTCAGTTAAACAGGTGACTTTTGACCTTGGACATAATTTGAAATAGGGGGAAAAATCTTAAAATGCCTTTTGAACATCAGATTAGGATGTATTCTTTAAAACATAATTAGAACTTGAAGGTAATGTGGTGGGAACTACTTTATTGAAGAGGCATGGACCGTCCTCCAGATCCAAAAAAGTCTCTAAAAAACTCTATTAGTTACGTACTGAAACTCTTACGAATACTATCTGGACGGTCTGTTTCATAGTAAACTGCGACAAACAGAGTCCAGGCTGTGCAGCAGTTCAGCCGCTAGATGTCACCAGAGAGCCGTGCTGGCTGTGGACACGCCCCCATCAACAGGATGACTTGATTCTTGATTCTTGTAGAAAACAAAAATTCCAAAACCATAAGTAATGAGAAAGATATAATTTAACTCATGTACTGTATCTACTTTGTTGTACAAGTACAGGTGTTGCTCCCAGTATACTTGTTAATTTTACATTTTCCGTCAGGCATTGTGCTGGCTAGCTGTGCGGTGCCTGAAGACCCATCGGCCTGATCGTTGATCGGTTGCGCCTCCTGGTGAACTGCAGTCCCCGGCAACGCGCAGGCTTCCAGCGCCTCTTAACGGGTTTAGTGGTAGCCGCGATTATTCCCGGATTAAAGTGAAACCAGTTACCGCGGGACTGGAGCTGAGTTCTTGTTGTGGAAGTTTGGTGCAAGTTTCCCGCAGACGGAGCGGACAGCTGAAGGACTTTAAAGCCTGTGGTCATGGAATAGAGGAGCGGAGTGGAGTCAGGCGTTAGGCCTGCGGAGAACTAACGTCAGCTAGCCGAGCTGTCTAGCATTGTTTGGGTCGCTGCGCTAACTAGCTAGGCGCTATTTTCGTTAGCATAACACATAGCCAGCCAGCACTGCTAGCTTGTTTTGATGCGGATATATTCAAAGAAGCTGCTGAAGTCCACTGCTCGTTTCCTGAAGTTTGGTTAAGTTTTAAGTTTCCTGTGAGCTAACGTTGGTAGTCCAGAAAGTAGCGAGCGACCTCTTTGTCGTAACGTACAAAGTCGAGCTTGTTTTGCAGAGGGATGATTTATGTGCGAAATTAGTCTGTATTTTAGGAATAATTGCATGTGGATGACCAAACACCAGTTAGACGCAGTTCAGAAAGCACAGCCTCTCTGCCCCTCGGCGGGACGACACTTCACAGCTAGAGTCCTTCACACCCCGTCCCACCAACCACAGTCTCCTGTCTTCGGCCGGCTTCGGTGGCTGGCCACTCGGCACTGAGTGCCCCATGGAGGAACATGACAACATGGACTATTTTTACCAGCAGGTACTGCAGAAAGACGTTACCCGCAGACTGCAGGTCGGCCAGGACCTCATCGACTACCTGAACGACCCGCAGCGGTCCCCGGACGTGGAGCAGGACAAACCCCGGCTGGATAAGACCATCGACGAGTTAACAGGATGGGTGAACTCCAGCAATTTCAAGGTGAGAGATCTTGGCCAGTCATGGTATGAGGGTATCGCAGTGTCACTGTAGCAGCCATCCCATCGGCCTGTTCATGAATTATTTTCCACCAGTTTACCCGGTGAACGGGAGCAGAGGAGAGCAATGGAAATTTTTACTGATATTTTCCAAGAGCTCGGTTTCAGTGGCGAGAACTTTAGCCGAGATAAGATATTTAAGCGAGCTGTTATCATCTGAGAGATATGAAGAAGACTGTCTGATCACATTTAAAGCAGCGCGACTTCAACGAATAGACTTATTTTTATCAGACCTCAATCAAGTTAAAAGATTATTTTTTGTTTTTATACGTATTTTCTCATCAAACTTAAAAAGAAGCAGGAAGCTGTGTGGTTATTTCTGACAACATAGCAGTCTAATCCTGGATCACAAGAGGCAGACATTTTTAGATTTCATCCCAGTGACAGAAGCACTTTTGCAGGGCATTCCTGTGGCTTGTTGGGGTTTATACTGTTGTTTTGGCTGAGACTGTGTGTCTATGTTGAGGAGACCTATTGTCAGACTGTAGACTACTGGAGCATTGGATGGGATGGGGGAGGGGTTAGAAGACTCATTGTTATGACCCATGCTTTTTCTCCATCTATCCCTCTCTCGTTTTCTCGACTCTCTCATAAGCTCTTTTCTTGCTTTTCCCTGCTCGCCTCCTCAATTTCTCTCATGTATCCTGTGTGTGTGTGTGCACTTTTTGCTGTATCTCACAAACTCTCTGGAATGTGAAATTTTTCGCCAAGACGTCACGCCAATCCAGACAGCAAGTCAAAACAGTCTGAAGTCCTTTTCAAGCCGTGCTGAAATTTGACTCCCAAGTCACTTTTTTTTTAACAGATTTAACAGTGTCTGCAGTGATAGGCAGGGCTCAGCCAGACCGTATGAGTGGAAATTCTGTGTTCAGCATAATGACGCATCCTCAGCCCCTTGAAAGCACATCTCACTTGACAACACTCCACAGCTCGTGGCAGAATGTGCTCATTTGTCCCGGGTGTCATTTTGTTGTTGTAATCTTTTAGACAAGTGTTCACTGATTGTGAATTTGACGACAAGTAGTTTCATGCACAACATAAAATATCAAACATCTGTATGTCTTTTTGATAAATGAAGGACTTAAAAATTAGTTGCAATCGTTACACAAATTACTTTGAAGTTGATCAGATTTCCTTCTAGCTTTCTCAAGTTCCAGATAAGAACAGATTCTGCGACACTTCAAACTAATTTAAGGTGATGATAAATTAGAGACCCGTAGACACTGACAGAATAGGCAGTGCTTTGAGAAATGTTGATTTAAATGTGTACCATTCTAAACATGAGAAAAAACTGAGGTTTGTAGTTTATCTGTGACAAATAACTGAAAATGAATGATATGATGTTCAAAATAAGAACACTTTTTAAACCTGAATTTGCCCCTTTTCTTAAAATACTGAGGAGAAACAGTAATGTTCCAGTATTCTTTATTGTGGTGCTTCCCGTTGCCGCTGTCTATCAGTTGCGGCCCAATGCTACGTGCCGCCATGAGCTCCATCCCCAGCTGTGACAAGCTAACATTTTCCTTTGTTCAGATTTTATGTGGATGACACATACAGTAACTTGAGCTCAGATCAATGTCTGGCAGTGATGTGCAAGTGAGTTGTGACCCCCAGAGGGCTTCCTACAGCAGACTTTTAGCGATGCTTATCGGTTCCCTGTCGGCCAAAAAGGCAGGAGGAGTTGACTGTAAGCAAGATGCTGAGTCAGCACAAGGAGAGATGAATGGGGAGATGATGCAAGGTTGACAGGAGGAGGAGAACACAGGAGGCAGTTGAGACGAAATTGAAACCTGGAGTGATACACAGGGTAACAGTGAGTGGAAAATACATGTCGTGACCCATAAATACATTACAGTGATTCAGAATGTTCAGATGAGGGGACTGTCACACTCAAGTGCCTCTTGGGAATGGATAAAATACAGTATTTCCTGTGTCTCTTGGCCGTATTCCTCACTGCTTCACTTGTGTGCCCTTCACTGGCTCCTTTTCCATAAATCTTCCTAGTCTTTCCTCTTGCTTTTAAATGAACAGAACTGCAGATTCACCTTTATACAGTTAGCTCTAACAGCATTACAGAGGCTGTAAAGATTATATGAATAACACCAACAGAGAACATTAATATTGCATGATGTATTTATGAGCAACAATCCAAATGACCGGACACTGGCTGAACTGATTGAGAGTTGATTCTGTTACTAAGCTGCCCTGCTCAGACATTTTGATTCGTGCCACTGTGCTGAAATTTACCAGGGAGTGTTGGGCACGCTAAATGGTTGTGGCATGAGATGACATGCTACGCTCAACCTTGATAAAATCACAATGCGGGCTTCAAGACACAGTACACAAACAGAAGAATTCACTCGTTATAACTATTGACATCAGTATCAGTGTGTTCACTTTTTCCGATTTAACTATAAAAACACTTTTGTGTTAGCCTGCTGTTCCTGCAAACCCAACTCTTCCTGCAGGTGCTTCATAGGAAAAAGCTTCCAGTTAAGGGAATTAATTGCAGCTTTTAGTGGGAAGCAGCTGCAGGAACCAATAAGAGTTTCTTGGCTCTGGATATGAGTGTGAGACAATGGTCTTAATCTGACTTTGGACATTTTTGGTGCTTTGTCATCCATTTAGCAGAGGTTAAGAGAAGAGTTACAGAAGGGTTTTGGCAGTTTGGTCAAATCCTAGCGCTCAGTAATGGGTATGTTATGTCATCATGTTGCCATCATCCTCAGTAATAGTAACACCACCCAGTGAAGTTACCAAAACAGTTTGCTGTTTATTTTCTGTTAATGGACTACTTGATCATCCGTGGAGCTTCAATATTTGCACATTTAGTCTAGTGCTGAATACTGCCGTGTGGGCCTTCTTTTTTCATCCAACACTCACTTTAAGCTTCTTGAGAATCCAGAGTAAACCCTGTACATGGTATGCGAATTAGCAGGGTAAGCCACCATACGCACCCACCTGAGCCTTCACAAAGAACCATTCATACTGGGCTAAATATTTACAGGGCTTTTTTTTTCTTCCCAACATACCTTAGTCACTCTGATATTTTGAAGCTCACAGTCTGGAGATGCAGTAGTCTGTTGTAGAATATGTTTTCATTACTCAATCACACGCCCAGTGTTTTAAGTATTTTTCGGTGAAACCCAAGCGCCCACTTTTTACTCTCAGCCTTCCTCCCTCATTTCCTCCTCATCCATAGTCGCAAAGTCTGTGAAGCAGGAGAAACCTACTATTTTCATGTGTCCAAGGCAGATAACAAGCACGTTCCCTTCCTTCTCTCATCCTCTATCTTCTCCTATCTGTCTCTCCAAGTGAAGATGCCATATGGTTGTGGGCGCCAGGCTTGTTGGGGTGCTGGGTGGAGGAGGGGGAGGGGAGGCCTCGGGGCTGTTTCCATCCTGCACAGTTTCTTCTTTCTCCTGCTGTTTTTCCTCTCCTCCAACCCCTTCCCCCTAATTTAGGTCAGTATGAGGGAGTCCTCATATTGACCTGGGGCGCATCTTTCTTCTCCAGGTGATTTTTGTTTTCGGTGGTATTGCTTGGCCTTCATCCCCGTTTCCTGTTTTCCCCATCGCTCCCGTTCTCTCCCCCGTTTTCGTTGTTACTGGAGTTACCTGGCTCTGCTCTTCCTTTGACTAAAATAGGAAAAAGCTGCAGTCCGACTCCCAACTCATTACAGGACAGAGTCTGGAGAATAATGTTCAAATGGATTTTCTTTTTGGACTGTTCAGTTTTGCCACAGCACTGCCAAAACAAGCATTCCAGGAGCGCAGCGCAGTGTGGGATGTGATTCTAATCAGAAACACAGTGGAAAAACTCAACTCTACTGCTAGACACAAAAATTTGTCTACCTTCCCCCTACTACTCATGTCACAGACCTTTTTTTTTTCCCTTTGCAGCGAGGGGCAAAAGCGATGAGTTAGGGAGGGGACTATTAAGGATGACTTTCGCAAACGTCATGACATCATAAATGTGATGCGTATATGTTATTATGGTGTCGCCCCCGCGTTTTATTCCACAGGTGAATCTGGTAATTATGCTGACATCCAAGTCATTAGAATTTTATGGCTACTCTTACGTGCAAACCAGTGTGTGCTTCCTTTAGCTGCTGTTATGCAGGTAGTATAAAGAGGACACAACAGTGTTACATAATCAAGAGTGCCACAGCTGCTGACATGCAGTAACATCTGACACAGTGTGGCGTTAACCATTAAATGTGACATTTATTTTCGCAGTTAAGGATGGCCATTTAAGATGATTAAAATGTCGGTGTTGCATTCAGGTTTTTATGCATATGCTAACTCAAAGAACCCGTGTTATGCTTATTTACTGTTTTGTTTTTTTAATTCTTGGATACTGTTAGATTATGTTTTTATACTTTAATGATGAAATCCAATGTCATAGTTTTGTTATACTGTGCATTGCTGTAGTATCTCTTCTCACCCTTTGTCTGTTAAAGGCACTATTCCCCCCCCAAAAAACACATTTGCTCTCATTGGTCAGCTGCCATAACCAAAGAGAGGTAATGAAGGTTATGTACAGAATCCCAGATCTATGAGTATAGGCAGAGCGTCCTACCAGATGTGACTCTAGCGAGGAAACAATGGCAGCTTGCAGGGAAGGTGCTCGTTCTGTGTTTGGAGTGATGTCAAATTAGACTCTCGACTATGCAAATGTGCCACATGGTAACGTTAATAAGTCAGGGAAGAAGCCCCTTGCCTTTGAATGAGGGTTTTCAGGCAGGTAAGAAGCATTGTTTTGAAAGCATTGAATAACTCTGTTTAGCGTGAACTTTGGGCTTTGTAAGTTTGCCAGCCCTTTTACATGCACAAAAAGCAATTACACACTAAAAAAACTGGGAAAGACCCTAAAAGCATAATGTGGGCTCTTTAAAGTAGCCTGGTATAAACATCAGTGTTCGGTGCAGCTCATTCGGTCTGCTGCCCCATTTCACTTAATTATCACCAGATTGCTGGACAACCACATGAATCATCTGACAACAATTGGACTCCCAATATGGACATTTGGCATTCTGAATAAAAGTGAAGTCATTTTATTATACAGACAGTAAAACCATGAATTGGATTTCTTCGCTGGATTTTTTTCCTCTGGTATATTCTAATTTCCAGTCTCGGCTAGGTGTTTTATTTGTGTCACACTATGAGGCTTATCTAGACATCTGATTTTTGGGGATTCAGAAAGATTTAAAAAGCACATGGCAGACTGACTGGCCTGAGTTTTATGACTGAGTAAAGGCATGACTTTGATCCCGTGGTAAAATTTCTCCACTGTCTGCCGAGTCAGCAAAAACTCGGGTGACAACTTGAAGCAGCTTTTTAAAAATCCAGTCAGGATCCCAAGATAGACTTTACATTATGCTAAAACCCTCTGCAGTGAGAATCAGATCATACTTCTTTCTATCAATGTTGCAACTGTGGTTTATGTACAGACAGTGATATTAGTCGGTGTGGAAATCTCTAGACCAGAATCCATGCATTAATTATTGGGTGTGACCTGCTGTAACCTTTGTCCTTCTCTCACTGTGTTTTGTAGGTGGCGTTGTTGGGGATAGACATCTGTGGTGCATTTGTGGATCGCTTGGGAGAACGATTCAAAGGATACCTTGGCACAGGTGAGATATGTTGCCTACCTCCACCTTGGATTTCCTTTAGGTTGTGCTCGTACAGTGAAACTCAGTCATGAAAAGATTATAGTTGTTCTCAAAGTAAGCTTTCACTACTTATGAAATGCTGTAGAAAAAAACTTTATGATGCACAAATGCTTTTTATGTTTTCTAGTGGATCTTTTGTGCATGAAACGGATAGCGAACGTGCACAAACCTGTTTTCAGCCATTCTATAGCCAGCGCACACTCATCATCTACCTTGTCCTCCTTTGTGAGAGGGATTATAAGGATCTCTTCCTTTGTTCAGTTCATCAGGCTCAAAAGTTCATGCTTTCTGCAAAGTGCTTCATCCATTATCTTAAGCAGTGAGTGTCTGTCAAGGACAAGGTTGTCCCACTGACTTTAGTTCAAGCAGCTTTCGGACTGAAAAATAGGTAGCCTCACAAAAACTGTGCATACTGACTCAGTTTTGCTTCTCCATTCTTAGTGAGGTAGTTTATGTGTTGTTGTACAGACTCTTCAGCGTTTTGGCACATGTCCTTCCATTTTGTCTCTCACTTCCACTTTGTGGTTCCCCAGAGACAGAATAGCAACACTGCTGTCAAGCCTGGCACCACCCCCTGTCTATTACACATGTTTTAGTCTCTGTTCTTCAGCTACAGCTCACCCTATTACACCCCAAAACCACACCTTGCATTCATGACTTCACAGACTGAATCTCGTGTCGGATTTCATGCTTTGTAAGTGCGTGTTATGTCAGTGCCAGCCCTTGTCTGTACCCGCTTAAGGTGCCACCAGCTGTCTTTGTCAGCCAGACTGGCTCTTGTCACCAGCAAACATGCTCAACCCTGCAGTGCAGCTCTGGGATGACTGGGCCTGTCACACTGTGCAAAGTCTGCCACCACACGAACCAGTATACACACACACTGTATATCCGCTCACCGTCCAGGACAGTGCCTTAGCCGAGCTGAGTTTGTGTGTGTGTGTAATGGAACTCTGTGCTTCACGTTGATGGTAAAAACAACTCTCTGAACCACCGCCGGTTCTGGAATCTCCCTCTCTCCATCTGACTTCCATCTCTCCTTTCCTGAGCACTCCCTCCTTCTCACTGCACCCACCCTCTTCCCACACATGCACACTGAGGGGAGGAAGATGAGATCATTGACACTGAGTGATTGTATTGATCTACAGGCCTGACTTATTATACAGGGCTGCTGCAATTACAGTGTGTATGTGCGTGCGTGCGCGTGTTTGTGCGTTCACTTTGACACCGCGCTCTTGGCCATCCTGCCAAGTCGCTCCCTTGTGTGAGGTGAAAACGCAAGTGAAACATACAGCGCACGTAGAGATGTAGCTCTGACTCAATTATAGTGCCTTGTTTGCAGCTTGACAGATAAAATGAAGTGATGTGATTGGCCTGGCAGCTGTGTGACCTCCAAGTTGGATAGTTCCGTTGAAGTCTGTGTGTATGTTTTCATCTTTACTACAGCAAATGACGCTGGTGTGTGCAACAATGCCTCCCCTGTCATGTTTTCATGTTTGAGGGTATTGTCCCTGTTGCCAAGGCAACCAGCTGTTTTGGTAGCATAACGTACGCATACACACAGGAAAAGGACGGATGACATCACTCTATCACTCCCCTCGCTGATGTTTCAGATGAAGAATGTGGGTAGGAGTGTGTGTGTGTGTGCTCATGCCATTCCCTGTTTATTTATGTTATCTCATTGAGTGAATGACAGAGAAAGGTTTGAAGTTTTTTTGTGACTCAGAATGTTTATCAGAAATCACCTTAAACTTTGACCTGTATTTTGGACTTTGAGTTAAAGCATGAGGCTGCCACAGCTGTATGTTTCTGTAAATGTCAGTAAATCTCTCTCTACTTACTGAACCAAATATATCCGCCGCTGTCATCCAGAAGCCCCTCTGGAATCAACAGGAACATAATTCTTTAAAATGAGCTCAAAAATATGCTGCATTCATTTTTATTAAAGGTTATCAAGCTTCCTAAAATAGGCACTATATTTTTTCGCAAACATAATTTAAATCATTTATTTGTTAGGGGCTATTTTAAGCTGTGAAAATGTGCTTGTGAGTATTTATGGAGGTATGACGGTGTACATGGGCTCAACTCAAAATAAACTGCTGTGAGTGGGTTCATTGTAATGAACAAACATGTCATAACAATGGAAGTCTATGTAACAGAAATTAAGTTATGTTAGGCCTTGGTTACACTGGCAGTTCTTGTAAGTAGAGTATGTTCATTGTTAGTTTTGCTTTTTTTTGTAAGATTTAAGAGAAATATAGAATGTTGTCAAACCCTTCATTTAAATAGGATAGCTTCTTTGGAGATTAAAAATTCATATTAGCAAGAACTTTTTAAAATTAAAAGCAGCTATGTCACTGTATGTAATACTGAAGCTCAAAATGTACAAAGCCGATGATATATATTTTTTATTAACAACGTTCCTTCTTTCATAGAGATGAGAGTAACCTTGGTTCATTTTAGTTCTCTGGAACGCCAGCATTTAAAGGCTCTCGGTTTTTATTCTTTACTGTGTGTCACTGCATCGGCCTCACTGACACGAGAGCTTTGATGATCTTGACATTGTTTTAGTCACGGTCCATTTCCCGTCCACTCTTTTCCCTTGTCTTGTCAGAGCCCTGGTGTCGATGGTGGTATTGCTTCAGCTTTTACATTACACTGAGTTTCTTCCTCTGCCACACACCCACAGACCGTACTAAATGTGAACACGCACTTTTGTATGGAGCTGTCTTTTAAAAGCGCTCCACTTGGGGGCAGTCTTTATTATCTTTGGCATTTAAATCCAGTACAGATTTTGGTGTCATGTGTGGCCTAATTTCTCTTGTACTTGACATAGGTACACATTGAACTGCATTTTTCATATTCTGACTCTCATCACCACCCCCACCCTCTTTTTCTCTCGCTCCCTTTGTCCTTCTCTTTCTCTGTCTGTAGTCTTGCCAGCTCTGGTGGACAGGCTGGGTGATGGGAAGGACCAGGTCAGGGAAAACAGCCAAGCGCTCATCCTCCGCTGCATGGAGCAGACTGCCTCGCCCATGGTGAGATTCACACAGACATGTACATAAAAATCGTCATCTCGGGACCCTGATCACACAAATCCTCTTGTAATGCGATTGATTGATGTCATGCGCCACTTGCACCACATGACAGGCGTCCAAAAGAAGTGATAGTTTTTTGTCATGCAAAGCTGATTTAGGTGTCAATCCAGAGTGGTCATCGGCTTTCATTTAAAAAAAAAAAAAAAAAGCAGGACTGTATTTTAGATTTAGAAAGTGACAGCAGATGGTATGAAAAGTTGCAGCTGTGAAAAGCATTGTTATATTGTACATTTTGTTGGCTGCAGCCTATTAACATCAATTGTAGTCATTCTAATCATTTGGAAAAGTGCGTGTTTAAGATGCAGAACAGGAACACAGCAAGCAAATCACTGCCACCTGCACTTTAATAATATATTCTCACTACAACACAGAGGCAATCTGTGTTGTATCTCCCTCTTCTGGGCATTAGAGGAATTACAGTGGCTACATCTACTCTGTTTTGTATTACCTGCACACACACACCACACATGCACACCTCCACAGATTGTAACCTCCTCTGTCCTCTGTAATCTCTTCAACCACTGATGAGTTACCTGGCAGAACCTTCTCTCACTCTTATCCTTCTCATTCTCACTCTTCTTACAGTATGTTTGGGAAAGACTGCTTCCTGGTTTCAAACACAAGAACTTCCGTAGTCGAGAAGGAATCTGCCTCTGTCTCAGTGCCACCCTTAGCACGTGAGTTACTTCTCTTTCTTAATCTGTGTGTAAAAGGCTCACTTTTGAAGTGTAAGACTATTCGGGATGTGGCATATTTTCTTTCCCTCTTGTGTGCAGAAGGTCACTGTTTAGTTCTTACACTGAATTTAATATATATACACACAGAATACAGATTTGCAGTCCTAATCTCACACTGTTCACATGCATCTTCAGCTTGGCTTAATGTATGTCCCACACAACAGGGGGTGCACAGAGCTGTTCCTGCCACCTTCATGACCCATTTTGTTTGTTCAAGTAACACACATGTTCTCTGTCTTCAGGATTAATCCTCTTAACTGTTTGTGGGACTCCGTAGAGGTGGCACATGTGAAACAAATGGCTCCACGGCTTTTGTCATGTGATGTTGCAGTCTTTCGCCATAAGTGCTTATTTCTAAGTGAATTAGTTTGTCCTCATTTCCTCCAATTAGTGATGAGAGGATTTCTGCTGCAGCACGAACCCACATAGCCAGTGATAGCAGGGATGCTGCTGTCATAACTCCAAGTGTCATTAAAGAAACATGCATATAGATGTAAGACTAAACAGATGCTTGTTTGTTGCAGCTTGTTTGACAGCAGTTAAGATATACGCACGTTGGCCTTTACTGTGTTTTCCACCTGAAGGTTACACACACAGCAAATCGAGGCTGTTAGAATTGCTGTACTAATTATAGCATGTTTTTGCTAATGGAAAGTGACACTGTTGTGCTAAATGCTAAACTGTTGCACGATAGTAAAGCTAAAGACAGCTTGAGCATCCATTAAGAATGAGTAGACAGTAAAGCACGGCACAGACATGGTCGGCTTTTGGGTTTCAGCATATTTACATTGTTCTCTCTTGTGTGCAGTCCACATTGCTTCACATATCACAGTGATGAAGAAAACTCAGTGTAGTACAGTTTTTTTTTTTAAATGGTAAAGGACAAAGCAAACACAAAAAAACATTTTTATTTGCTTGTGGTTTTTTATATTTACAGTGAATTTCTTGTTTTCTAGGTGATGAAAGCGTTTCTAAATTTGCTTGTGTTTTGTTTACCTGTGCTGTTTTTTCTAGATGCAAAAATATTTCCTCTCTTTTCTTGTGTTTTATTTTTCTAGCTGCTGTGTGTTGAGCTCTCTTGGCTACCCTAAGAATGCCACATTGTTGTTGTTTTTCTTATGAATATAATTTGCATTGCTTTTCTATAACCTGTTCTATACCAGGCTTTTAAAAACAATATACATGTTTTCTGAATTCCCAAAAACTTTGTTCGAGGCAAGGATTTTATGAGATAGCAACATCAGATATTCACTCTTTTCATGCTATTCTTGTGGATCTCTTTCAGGTATGGAGCCCAGCCACTGAGCCTCAGTAAAATAGTTCCTCATCTCTGCTCTCTTACTGGAGACCAAAACCCACAGGTAAGAGACACAGTGATTTAGCAGTATTATACATGATCAGCATGACAGTGTATTTGTTTATACCGTGCCTTCTCTGTGTGTGAATGTGAGATCCCAGAGGTCATTGTTTCTTCTTTGTATCAGTCTACATCTAAGCCCTTGGTTTGGCTCTCAGTATCCAGCGTGTGCTGGCAGGCATCTTAAGCCAGCTCTGTGATTATTACTGTTATTAGTGAGAAGATGGGCTCTGTAGTCCCCCTCCCCACCCAGCTTCACTGCTGAATCATGAACACCAGCACCCAGTCGTTAACCCACACAATGGCACTAGCGAGTGTGTGTGAGAGAGGTTGGTTTAACCTCCCATGGAGTTGCACCCCAAAGCTGAAATCTGCTTCTATCTTCTACCCAATGATTATCTACCCACATACATCCTAACCAATCAACATCTTCAACAGGCCCGCCCACCCTCAGTTGCAGAGAATCCCTTTAACAATGTCCCACTGCCCAATCACAACAGTGTTCACAGCATAACTAGCAAATCAGAAGTCTCCCGTTGGAGGATAGAGTGTGGGCCCTGAAGGGTTTATATTTTAATGTGTGTTTATGGTTACACCTCTTAGTCTGTGTAAGTGAGGGTAATCTTTAACAAATCATTAGGGAAAATTAACCATAATTTTTACACACACACAGGTTATTTTGGCAGTGCATGCGAGGTAAACCACTAGACATAATGTGGAAGCCTTTTTGTGTTTGTGCATGTGCCGGAGGGCTGTTAAATTGCTCTTCTCTGTGTAGGTACGTGAAGCTTCCATAACAACACTGGTGGATGTTTATCGTCATGTTGGAGAGAGAGTCAGAGCAGACCTGGGAAAGAGAGGACTTCCAGCTGCACGGTGAGTTTTTGTGCTTTTGTCCTGTATTGTCGTGCTCTCCCTTTGTGGGCACTGATAGTATTTTTATTTGTGTGTGTGTGTGTTTGTGTGGAGGGGCTGTGGGTCCCGTGGCCTTGGCACTCACTCTGTCCCAGGCCACACCATGCACCACTCTGCCCTTCACACACACAGAGGCACTTTCATCCAGAGCACAATGCTGACTGAGGTTGGGAGGGGGCAGCCGGGGCACAAAGGCGTCGGGCGGAGTCACGGAATTGAGGAAAAATTGGAGAAAGTGTGTGTGTGTGTTCAAGTCATCTGAAGAGGGTTCATTGAGTGGTCCTTCTTCGGTCGTCCTGGTTACATGTGCAGGGTTGAGGGTTATTCTAAGCACACAGCGACCCCCTCTTTCTCCCCCCAGTTTTCCTCTTTCTCCCATGTGTGGAATTCAAGCAACAGCCAGTGTTGTGTGCTGACTGCTCAGCATGAGTCTTGCGTCTGTGAATGCTGGCTGTGGCCGTGTGTCATGTGTTGTGCATATTAAGCCAGTCTGTCTCCAGTGTAAACACGCTGTCTATGCATGTGGGATCTGTGCTGACTGTTGAGTCTGTCTGCCTTAGGTTGTATGTAGGGGCCTGACAGGTGCAGTGATTTAGGTCTGAAAATTCAACTTGTTCTTTATAGATGTTGTGAACAATTTTTAGGAGATTCCTTAAAATAAATACCTATTTTTTGCACATTGTGTGCAGCACAAATGTGTCATACCTGTTTTTATCGTTGTGTTTACTAGTAAATATTGAAGCTCTAGTAGTTGTGTGCACATTCATAAAACCTCAGTGGGATAGATATTAGATGCAATAACATCAATACAATTGAAGTACCAGCTGTGCAGTACCAGCATGCAGGAACTTTTCTTATTACTATTATTTGTGATGATTCAACAGATTACAGTCTGTCTTTGGAAAAGTAGCTCCAGTATGAAACCTGGGGAAAGGTTGTGTGTGTATGTGTTAGTGTATGGTTTTCCAAATGAAATGCAGGGCTGTGGCCAGAGGCTTGCTGACTGAATCACATATCTTGTATCATAGCTCTGTCGCCCTAACATCAGATCATCGAGAGAAAGATTGACTCATTACACAGAAAGGAGTGTAGAAGACAGAGAATTAAAGGTGGAGGTGAATGACTCCAGCCTTTATGTGTTATGCCAGTCAGTTTTTACTCTGTATGAGAGAGCTAACTTGGCAGAAGCATGAAAGACAACAGAAGGATTAACCCTCTGACCTCTATGCAGGTCCTAGGTGTCATTTGCTCTTTTTACAATTTTACTCACTATGGGCTCATTTTTCAAAAGTCGCTGCAATATAAAGTCCTACACCTCTATGGAAACAGCACAACCATGGCATTTTCAATTGGTTTCCTCTCTGCTCTGTGTAGCCTGCAGTTCATTCCAGTTCAGCCAAAAAAAGACAAAAAGTAGGGAACTAACCACAGAGAGACAGGCTTTTTAGACAGAGCGATATCTGTACTACAACCACATGAGAGACCAGCACCAAGCACCTCCAGGTTTATTAACAGTAACAACAAAGGATTGTCATCTGACAACAGTCTCCTATAAGTGGGTCAGATGCAGGTTGACTGAGCATTCAGTAGATCTGCCCCATGCGCACATTTTTTGTTCAAAAGTGAAATGAGCTGCACTTTTGAGTCGTCTCCACTCGACACTGGGTGACCCTTATTCAATGACAGTCAGCAGCAGTGTGAGAATGGGCTCCTGGAATTAGGAAATATGAAGAGTGGGGGGAGAGGGAAAGATATGGAGGGGGGAGGAGCAGCCTTGCGTTCTGTCTGCTTCTAGCTACAGCCCCTCCCCCTCTGACGAATATGTGTGTGTCTGCGTATGGGAGGGAGGTTATGTAAAGGGTAACTGAATCTCTTCGCTGCCTGTCACACAGACTGGCCCACTTGAATCTCCTTCTCGCATACAGTTTACACACACAAAGACGCTGCCTGAGATTTAACGCTCTGTACCGCGGTGTTGATATCTTAGGGGTTGTGTGTGCAGACATACAGTATGTATGTGCTACAGTAGGTGGTGCCTCATCGCATGCCCGTAGCATGCTTTGGTCTCTCGCTGTTTGGCTCCCTCTCTCTCTCACGCCCTCCCTCCCTTCCTCTCTCTCTCTCTCTCTCTCTCTCTCTCCCTCTTCCCGTCTTCTTTCCTCCCTCCCTCTCAGAGCCACTGCACCATGTTGGATACAAAGAGCTGAGGACCAGAGTGTGTCACTAGCATGGGAGCTAATGCAACGTTGCGCAGCAACGTAGCAACCTATTAATCAGTCCACTGGGAAATACTGAGTTAGAACCGGAGACTAATTGCACGGTTATTTCTGAATCAAAAAGACAAACAAAATGCTAATGAAAGGAACCACGTGAAAATGCTGCACGGCTGAGGAGCCAGTTGCAACGCTAATCGTCACTTATCAGGAGCTGCTAAGCTGTGGACCGGCAACCAGGCACCAAAAGACAGAGAAACAGACAGATAAAGGACGGTGTGTATGATTCTAATACCTGTATGTTCACTTCCCTCGCTAACCTTTGGCAATGAGAGATGAGGACATGTTGTTGGACATGTGTCATTGTGTCTTGGTTGTGTTTTTGTCATACCAGACATGTGTAACTGACACTGTTCAGGGAGCAGGAGATGTTTGAGGGTTTGATTTGTGAAAAGCCATATTGTTAGCTTGACTTGTCTGTGGATTGGGCGAGATCTTTGCCCTGTTATTCTGCAAACAGTCCTACCTGTAAATCACATGACTGAGCAGATCTGGATCGTAATTTGTGTTTGCGTGTCTGTGTCTGATGCTGAGCAGGATGTTGAGGAGGAATCTTGTCGTGTTACTACTGCAGCTTCATGAGTGACTGCCATATTAGACACACCCACCCACTAACAGACAGACAGGCGGGTAAGCTGTCCACATGTTGCTGCTGCTGATACTCTCACTTGGGATTCACAGCACCTTGTTTGTCTCTAGGTCGACGTTGGGGGTGTCTCTGTGTGCATCCATCTGTGTGTGAATTTTCTTTGTCATATTATGGAAGAAAACTGGCTGTAGTTTCTTTAATACAGTCTGATATGAATGTATGTAGTTCTGAAATTGTAATTATTTTATTAACATTGTTATGTATGTCTGTGCTTTTGCTCTAACCTTGTTTTTTCTCTCTCTTTCTCTTCAGGTTACAGACAATATTTGCTCGTTTTGATGAAGCCTTGAATTCAGGCAACATGGCTCTCAGCCCGAGTCACGGTCAGTGCCTTTTCTCATTTATTTTGCCACAGTTGCATTGGAGAGCCACCAGGTTGAGTCATGTTGTCAAGATGGTTTTACTGTTGTCAGGTTGTTTGTGTGTGTGGCCTGTGCATGTCTAAATGGGCTTGTGCTTTTGTGGTTGTGTCAGTTTGTTGCCATGAGCTCCTGTAAGAGGACCTAACAGGATTAATGGTTTAGTGTGTCTACGTGTGTTTGTGTGAGTGTGTGTGCGCGGGTTTTCCGACAGAGCCAGACCTGAGCTGAAGGCGACTGCTGAGTTTTTTGTTATCCATCAGTAGCATGGACCATGGATCTCTGGGCGTCTCAGCCTTAGCCAGTTGTCTTTGACCAATCCAAGTGAAAATTGTATGGACGACACTCCTAATTGTGATGTTTCACTTTACATAACACTTGCCCTGTTTGCATATCTATTGTTAGCTTTGTTTTCAGACTTGTATTAGGTGCTTGTATGAAGAGCCTTTAGTGTGCATTGATTCACAAAGTGATCTCTTTTGCAGGCTGGCAAAAGGTCAGCTATTATTTGATCAATCCAGTGTGTTTGTTAGTGTCACAGAATTCCGACCTGGCAGTCCAGGTGGTTTGTTAAATCATAAATAAACTCCTGTGTGGACGCACACATGGGCATCTCCATATTTGCAGGTGCATAGTTGTTGCTATTATGTGCCTTTTCTAGTCAGTGAGAGCCCATTTGGAGGAATCGGTTCCATACATGTGCAGTAGATCAACGTTTACGTATTTCACACATGTACACCACTACAGAGCATGCACACTACTGCACTGGTAGCACAGTGGATGCACTGACACACATTTAGGACTGACATCTACAGAAGAATCTGGCCTTCCACAGATTTGAGAAGTCGTCCTTGGAAAGCTTTGGAAAAGGGCAGGCTGAAAAATCGTGTTTGGATGAAGCATCCATCTATTTGTCCAAAAAGCTGTGCATTGGTGGCAAGCACATATGTTGGAGCATAGCAGGGTGATTTTGATCTCACAAAACTCCGGCTACCTCACACAAAGTGTTTCCACTATTGGTCATTCAGTCACACAGGCTGCCACCTCATTTTTCAAGTGTCACAGCAATCTTTGACCTCAAGTTACCTCACAAAACAATCCTTCCAGTTGCAGAGGGATGAACAGATTTAAAATTTGCAGGAACAAGAGACATCAGATTTGTATTTGGTATGATCAGATACCCAGTGTTGAGATATAGGAATAGTGTTCTGGAGAGAAAAAGATGAGTCTGTACCAGGTCACTTGTCAGATTTCAGTAGCACTGCTTTGACGTACGAGTCGTTAATTTATTCAGCTACATTGAAATGGAATCGTCTCATTCAGGATCAGCAGGAACGAAGACATTGTATTTTCCTTCCCAGGGTGTTTGATCTTTTTCTTCCTTTTGTTCACACTTGTCATGGAAATGTTGATAATTGGAAAATCAAAAGCTGCATAAAAGCTTAATTATATGATACGGGGGAGTGTGGTTTTCAGCAAATAACTGCGGGTGTAGTGATGGGCATTACCGGCGTGAATTCACTGTGGAAACAAATTGTAGACTGTATACATAATATTTGGATTACGTATGCATTTTGTGTAATACTTTAAAAGTTAAAAAAAAAAGAGCTATATATCTCCTTACATAAATGTATCCCAAATCCTGGTGAAATTCATTCTTAACTGTGAGGTTCAAAGCAGAGTTGGTGCTCCCTCTGAGGTCAGTTCCGGCTGTTGTTGATGTCTAGCAGATTCTGTCATTGGATGATGGTCCCTTTAGGCTGCCCTGTCACTGTATCTGCCTGTCTAACAGCGACAGCAGTGGTTGGTGCTCGATATGCTGTTGCAGCCTGTTTACTCGGAGAAAGGCATTGGGAGAGACATGAGGAAAAGCTCATGGTGTGCAGTGGGTGTTGTTGATGCTGTCTCTGGTGGCAGCAGAAGGACAAGGAGTGTTATTTTTTTTAACTCCCACCTCCCTAGGGTTTAGAGCAAAGTTGTGTTTTGGGTCCACGATCCAAAGCTGTTGTGATCAATCGCTAAAGGGATGTGTTATTTTTTTAACTGTGTCATTTTTTTCCCATCATGTGCTTTGCCCATGATGAATGCAGTGTTTTTTATCAAAAGGAGGAATTCTTTGCACCATTGGCTTGTCACTTTGTATTTATAATAGTGGGGAAACGATCATAGGAGGGAACATTGCTGCAGTCTGGTGGAGAGAAAAAGCTGGCTTACATGGTGAACAAAACATAGAGTGGTCAATAAATCAGGCACATCGCGCACTTGATCTTCAACTATTCTCCACAACAAATGGTTTTACAAGCCATGCAACTGTCAGATACTTGTTGAACAGCAAACCTAGTGGTTGAATAGTTCTGTTTCAAAGCTACTGAATAGTGGTTTGTATTAGTGCTTCTGTTTCTATTTTATGTTGAGTGGCCACTGTTTGCAGCTGCCTTAAGCTCTTGATGCTGTGAACATATGCAGTGACTGTATCCAAACCGTCTGAGTTAACATAAAGTGGAAGTGACTGCAGGTGCTTACCATGGGGAACTTTAGCTCGGTTTCCTGCTGTTTGGCCTTGAATGCTACCTCACGTTTACTTAAGCTTCTTTCTTTCTTATGCTACAGCCACTGCAGATTTGCATGCCACAGTTGGTCAACCAGAGTCCCACAACTATAAAATTATTGGTACTTCTCTGGTTATTTGATTATCAATGCTATTTATTTACATGATGAATGATTTGGTCTATATATAATGTTTAAAAATGTCCAAAATGTTTAGTTCAGAGCCTATTCGATATGTTAGTGATTTGCTGATGATACTTTCTGTGATAGTAAACCTCATCTTTGGCCTTTAGACTGTCGGATGAAAGAATTGATTTGAACATCTCAAAATTGGCTTTAGGACACTGTATTTGTGATTTTTTTTTTCCGGTGTGGTTTGACCAGACAACTAATAAAATAAGTTCTATTATTGATGAAAAGAACTGTTAGTTGGAGCCCTGTTTAGAGAGAGAAGCATGATCCTTGCAGTGAACAAACTGGTGGTTGTATTATATGGGAGGCTTGGAAAAACAAGTAAACATAAACAAGTGATCGAAAAAACTTGCTGATTAATTTTCTGCTGGTTAACTAATCTATCAACATTGTTGTCTGAGTGTTCTTGTGAAAAATACTTGGAAATGTAAGCTCTGTCCAAACAGTATGAAATCAGAGGTGATTTTAATCTGTAAAGCATTTTGAATGACATTATTGTATGAAAAGCGCTTTAGAAATAAAGATTGATTGATTGATTGATTGAGTATGACTTGTGGTTAGATCCCCACACACATTTCCGCCGCTATAGCTCACCTGGTAGAGCTGACGTCCCATGTACAGGGGCTATAGTCCCCGACGTGGAGGTCATGAGTTCAAGTCCCGCTCCGCAGGTCCTTCCCCCATTCTTCTCCCCACTTTCCTGTCTCTCTCTCGACTTCACTATTGAATAAAGGCAAAAAGGCTAAAAAATAATGATCAAAAAAAATACAAAATGTTGGAGTCTGTCTGTCCAACCTGCTCCTGGATTCTTAAATTATATTTGGCACTTAACACCAATCAGTCCCTTGTTCACAGTTTTTTTTTTCTAGTTTGGTGAGAAAATCTACCAAAACAGGTCAGAAACTGAATGCGACAAGCATGAGCTGCCGGGTTCTTGTTTTTTTTTTTTTTCTAAGCACTCCTCAATCTCTGAGTGCAAGACACAAACTCACATCATCCACTGAAACACACATAGACACACAGAGTGCCCTTGCCCCACTTCGTTTGTAGGCCGGGTCCTGGCGTTTGCTTTAAAGGGTTTGAGGCAGCTGTTGCTGAGAGAAGAGGGAGGGAGGCAGGGAGGGGAAAGGATCGAGGGAGGAAGCTGACAGAGATCGCTGGCAGTAGCCGAGTCACAGCGCTGTGCCTATCAGTGCCTCTCCCTGATTCATCATGACAGAGACAGAGAGAGATTGAACAAACGGGGGGAGGAAAGGAGATAGAAGAGAAAACAAAGGGGAAAACAGAGGGGCAGAAGTGAAGGCGGACAAAGGCAACAGGAAGGTTCTACCCATTACACTGTAACTATGGTAGTTGGGGATGATGGCGATGGTAAGTGCATGTGTGTGTACGTGTGTTTAATCTCATCTGGCTGCGGATGCTGGCACTTAGACAAAAGCTTGTCAGCATATGGTTTTAGATTGAAATCAGCTTAAACTCCAAGCACTTTCATCCCAAGTACTTTGGCTCAAACACTGGCTGCTTCTGCGCGTGTGAGAGAGAAAACTAGGGTGTCCTGAAATGTCTCCACTATGTTGTATTACTTTTGTGTATGAATGTTCGTAGATAAGAGTAGATGTATCCAATGTTCGTTTTCGGCTGTCTTTTTAAACTCATATGAAAGGGAGCAGAGAAATATTTGGGAGAGATGGTTGTGTTGCTATAACTTGTTGCCCAAGGCCTCACTTGAACCCTGGATATCATTCTTGGTTACATGATACCTTGTGCACCCCAGCCAGCAGGACGCTCAAAGAAAATATTCTGTCAGCATTCACTCACAATCCCTCCATTCACTTTGGTTCAGATAGATGAGGAGGAATTTCTTTTTCATTACTTTTCAGCTGATTTTTTTTCAACTCAGCTGAAAAAAGTATATATATATACTGTGATTTTAGTCTGAAAGAGCCTGTCATTCTCTGCTTTTTTTCTCCCACTTAAACTCTCTCCTTTGCAGAAGTAATAGGTCAAGTGTGTGTTTGTACTGTGTTGGCAGCCCTCTTGATTTTTAGTTCTCAGTTTTCATGGTTTTTGGAGAAGCTTATTAGCCTCTAGTCATCTTTTTCTTGGTTATATGAATGCAGTGCATATGTGCTTGGATTTTAAACTAATTGTCATTGATCGATGATGTTAATTATGACCAAATATCAACTGCTGGATAAGGTCCACTATTGCTCACTGTGCTTGCATGGACTCAAGTGGGTTTCCACCCACATTAGGCCAAAATATCTTCCAGTGACAGCAGAAAAAAACATTTGTTTATCCGGATGTTAAAATTAGATTAAACATAATGAACACACTTGAAGGATTTCACAAAATGTTGCTTTATGTAATCTAATATGGCAGCGCATACAGGCCAAAGGGAGTCATTACTGTGTGTGTCATCAACAACTAGTTAGGTGATTTGTCTTTTATGCATCATGCCAAACATTACATTTTTATTGGTAGTGTCACACATTTAAAGTCAACTCAGGCTTTATCTGGTGCCAATAAGAAAAACATCAGTTCTATTATCACATACATATATGTCATCTTTGGGCAAAATGTGTGCACTGAATAGCACAAAAGCAAAAGAAATGCTACCTGCAACAGTGATTTAGGTAGTTCCCAGTACAAATGAGCCACTACAAATAAATTGGAAAATTTTTTTTTATTTCATTGTGACATTAAGTTGAAGAAACTTATCTTTCTTAAAACTGACCAACCAACCAATATCAAAGTTTAAAGTTTAACTAGAAGTTTTGTCTGCAGCACAGACTGAATACAGCAGCTGGAGCTCTTATCTTTTATCATTCTCATTGATCAGTAACATAATTCAGAATTCCAACTAATTTATCATTGCGTGCAATCTTTAGTATAATATGTAGATGCATATAGAGCATGTTTTTGGTGTTTGTGCGTGAGAAAGTAAAGCATGTCATTGCCACTGGCACCGTGCTCGGCTCCTATTTAATTTCATTTGGCCGTCTAAAAATGTGCCCGTACGAATACAAAAACACACACACACATACCATGGAAGCGCAGAGCTATTCGGTGCCTTGCAAACTGACCATCAGTAGCAGCTTTCATTGCTTGCATAGTACTTCAGTGTTGACAAGGATGGACACACACACAAACACACACACACTCTCTCTTGCAGACATGCTCATTCTGCTTCAGTGCATCGTCGACTCTGCAAAGGGAACCATGACCCTGTTTCCAGGCTAAACTGGTTGCTATAGCGAAGGTTTCTTCTCTGAATATTATGGTTTATCCCTCTCCCCCGTCTTGGCATTGGAACCTAAATTGTACCTGTGTGTGTTTGTGAGTTTGTGTGTGTGTGTGTGTGTGTGTCTCTCTCTCTCTCTCTTCATTTAATGAGATCATTTTCCCTAAGCTGGGCTGGAAATGGAGCAGTCTGTCTCCTGTTAGAGAATCCAGGCCTAAACCTCAGATGTGTCTCTCACTCTTCCCTTCCTCCTCTTTTTTCTCCATCTTTCTGTGTCTCACACTGGCTGTAGGTGAAACGTATGCAAATCTGACCTTCTTTTGCTTTTAGATCCATGGCAATGAACGAAATGCAGGATTACTACTCATAATAAAACTTCCAGGGCCATTTTTGAAAGCACAGGGTCTGATTTTTGTTTTAAAAGATTAGCTTTATCCCTAATTCTGTATTCATCCCATTTGTTTGTTGCCATTTTGATGCTAGTACAAGTATTAGCCATTGATGCAGATGTAATTTGTCTTATAGTAACTTCTATACTTAAAGTGGTTTATCTTGTCTGTTACTCTCCATGCCTTGAGTTGTACATAAAAGATTTCTGTAGGGTTTGTCTGTCTATTTCTTTATTGACACACATACCTCTGCTATTTTATTTTGGAGCTGGGGCAGTCGAGAGTTTTTAATAGCTTTCGTCCCAGTCACTGCAGTGCTACTTCTGTTCTTCTTTCCACTGTTAGTCATTGTCATGTGAACGCTGTGCAGTGTCAAGATATTTTTCTGTGTCATCTTTTACATTGGACTCTACACACTGTCACATGGGTCCTGAGCAGGGATATGTGAAATTGCCTGTACCTCGCCACATTGCAGCAGATCAGCTACAACACACAGGCTCTGTGTGGAGTAATTCCTCAGAAGATGTCTGCTTATGCTCTTCGTCGCATGTTTCAGATTTTTAGCCATAATACTCATGCTGATGTATTTTGCAAAGCTCCACCTGATAAGATGTGGCAATGCTTTTTCTGTTCCTGAGATTAAGCAAAGTTTGCATGGAGCAGTGCTGCTATATTTGCTTTTGAGGAAAAAATAAAGGTTAAACAAACTAAAGCACTGTGCAGACTAGGACCAGGACCGAAGGAAGCAAAACGGTGCCACAATTAGTCCAGATTTCTATGTGGCACAATATTTATGCTGCACTGTACCTGCTGTACAGTTTATATGATGTAGTCCTGCTTGGTTGGTTTCATTTTAATTTCAGTTCAGTCAATTAGTATTTAGATTATAATGCAAATTTTAATCATTATAAAAGGGCACTTCCACTCATGGGTATAAACATTGACCTTTAAATATAAACTTTATCCACTGAATAAATTACTTAGTTAATATTGAGTTAGTAAGTGTTTAATATGACTTCCTTTTATTCTGTTAGAGACACAACTGTATCCATTCTTGCGTGTAAATCAGCAGCGTTGCTATATCCCTTGGTGTTTTAGGGGGTTTCAGAATAGAAAACTTGTTAGAATAGAGCCAGTGCTGCCACCATGTGGTCAAAATGAAAAATAAAGGTCTGTGTGTTTGTGTTCAGAGATCTGTGAACAAGAATGTGATTAGCTCCATCTGTTTCATCCACACTTTCTCTTTAGGTAGCTACAGATAAACAAGACAACAATGTGCATCTTTCATTTCATTTTCTCCACATCTACCCATATGTAGGTTATTTGTATTTTTTGATCTGCATTTAGGCGAGGAGTGTTAAGGATCGGCATACTGGTGCTTTGGTGCGTGGTTCTGCAGATATGTGTCGTTGTCTTTATTAGACTATTGATTGATTGTTTCTGGACAACTCTCAGGTCTACATATTTTGATCAGTCGTCTCCTATCCTCTTTTCTTTCCTGTTTTTGACTCTTCTCCTGAAATGGAGAGAGGAGGGAATCTCGGCCTGGAGTTTCCATGGTAACGCTGCCTGGTACACGGTGGAGCTGATATCTCTCACTGTGTTTCTGTGTCGTGTATTAGTATGTGTATCTGCTTCTGTTGCAGATTTGCATGTGGGGCCACAATTTCTTTGGCAGTGTGTTGTATCAGCGGTGATATTTAATGCCGCTAGAAAAGAGCGTTTCCTCCTCATCCGTCCACAACCCGCCCTATTTAATAAACTAACATCCAGCGAGTGAATAAACAGTCAATCCAACTGTTGACTAAACTAAACTGGAGATGTTGATGTGTGCCAGTGGGTTTATTGAACATCGGTTTTCTTTCTGTTTGCTGCTCTATTCATCTGAGAAACTGGTCTGCACAGGTTGCCATGGCAACAGCATGTGTGCAGTCTGCTCCCTACAAGGGATTCGCTCTCTCTGTCTTTCTCTGTGTCTCTCTGTCTCTCCCCCTCTCTCTCCCTCTCTCTATCTGGTGTCTTTGCTCTGCCCTTCACCCAGAGACATTTACTCCCGTGGGGTCTGACTAGACAAAAGCAGGAGATGATAATCATGCTAACATAGATGCTAATCAATGCTAAGACCCTTGATGCTTGACAGAGCATTGCTAATGGACCCCAGGGTTTTGTTAGAAAGCAATTAAATTCACTAAATTTCGAGTGATACTGTGATATCAGTCAGTTGTATCGGTGCTTTTTAATCAAATTTGACTGTAAACATCCCATATTTCTACATTTGCTTCTGTATTTTATTTATTTATTTATTTTACAAATATGAGAAACTGTTTAATGATGGTGTTTATTATGCAAAGGACGGTATTTTGGTTCTCATGATCACTGAACCCTGGATGCTAACCCAAAACAGTTACTTAGATCAACAGACTTACATGATGTGCTGTTAAGTGGCCCAGTGAAGGCAGAAATGTCGTTTGAGCAGATGGGAACACCCAAGAATGTTAGAATTTCACTTTTAATGAAGGATTGCAGGCTTTTCTGTATGTCTTTGTTGGTATATGGTGTATATTTGTGTATATGTGGTAGGGAATAGCTATACATAATTTTTCTTCTGTCACATTAGATTTAAAATTTAACAGACTTTGAGGCTGAAGCTCACCTTCAGCAGTAATAACATTTGGATGTGTTTACCTCTATATTGGGCAAACAGTTTAGTACACTTCGACCTCCATTATATCTATAGCACAACTGTTATAGGACAGTGCAGCAGGACTAGTGAGTCTGTGCATTTATTTTACTTGCTGCACAACAGACAGATTTAGAAAATCCGCCACAACAAGCCAGAGGCGAAAGATGGCTGCAGCACAGGGCTGGCAGCGGTTCATCAGGCAAGATACCAAGTGTCTGCTGACGTCTGTAGGTTGAGGACTTAAGTTTTTTGTTGACTGTAAAGGATTTATTGACCAGCTGTAAACATGATGACTCTCTGTAGAGTTGGAGTAAATTTGTCTAGACGTTTTGGATCATACAACTGCTCTTGTTTTCTTCACAGTACAGTGAACATTTGTAAATACTAAATGTAAATTAAGCATTCAGATGCTTTCAAATACAGCCCCTTTAACAGTTAACCGGTTAAGTTCATGCAAAGACGTGCAGTAAACAAGAAAAAGGATCGAATTAATATTTGGAGGGACCACCCTGTGCCTTCGAACCGGCCCCAGTCCCAACTGCTTCCGTCATTTCATACTGACATGATGATGCTGAGATCAAGGAACTGTGGGGACCAAACCATATCATTCATTCTGTCATTTCAAACCCAGCAGCAAAGTAATCTAAATCATGTCATTGTCCACATACTCGCAGACTGCACTGTGTGTGTGTCTGTGTGTGTGTTTGTGTGTGAGAGAGAGAGGAGGAGGGTCAAGGCCTCAGATGGAGGGGTGTGGTTCACCCCCTACCCTCCCAATCATCACCCCCCCTCTTTGATCATTGCTCCATCATCCTTTGTTCTTTTGTGTGTGTGGAGACACTGAATACTTGAATGTGTTTTCATCTGACAGGTAAATGTAGCAACAGAAAAAGTGTGTCAAGAGCCTGTTGACTATTGTGTGTACGAGTGAGTGAAAGAGGATGTGAGAGGCTGGAGTTTGTGTGTTGTCAATGGTAATGAGTTTAGGTTAGCTGGTCTGGCAGGGACACCGAGAAGCCCTGTTAATATTCCTGGGGTGTCTGTATGTGTGTGTCTCCCTTTCTCTCCCATCACGCACACGCATTCAAAGGCCTGCCTCCGCCTCCGCACTGGCTGCAACACCATGATGTCACCTCTCGTCTGATTGGCTGTGAGGCTGCTAAGAGAAGGAGGAGAGAGGCTGGGAGAGGGAGAGGGAGGGATGGAAGATAGAGAGGAGTGAAAGAAAATGCCGGCACTTGTATGGGTGGAGGGGTTTTCGGACCGCGATGTGAGGTGCGTGTGCGGGTGTGTGCATGCGCAGCCGTAGCCACACTATGAAGTGTGCGTGAGGTGTTTGTATCTCTGTTGGGGTACGGCTTGGAGAAGAGGGGGCACCCTGTTACCACGCCCTCCCAGAAGCATGAGGCGACTTATCTGCCAGCGGATCTGTGACTGTGAGTGCAGGGATGGATCTGGGTGTGTTGGTGTGTGTGTCAGCGACTGTTGTTTGTAAATGTCAGTTCACGATATACAACGTAAATGTGTTTACATGTCCACTGGACGTTTGCAAAGCCTGAAACAATAGGCTTTCCAATGGTATTGAAAAGGGTGTCTCATATGTACACACTTGCATGGCTGGTATTGATTTTTCATGTTTACTCCGTGTGTGTAGGTAAGTTGATGTATGAGTCAAGGTGTAGGGTGGTGGCTTTGGCGCATTTCTTCATGGCTGGTTGTCAGAGCGACCAGAGCGCAACTGCATTCCTATGCCAACAGTTTGATCTCCACCGTCGACTTGTGTGTGTGTGTGTGTGTGTGTGTGTGTTTGTGTCCTCACATATCATCCTCCACAAGTGTTTTGCTGGTAGATGCACGTTCCAAAAGCTGCACCATTGTTGCAAACCTGTCTCAAGTTTCAATGCTAGCTTTCCAGCTAGCATGATTTCTGCTAGCATGCAGAATGATGCTTTGGCATCCAGAGAGTTCTGTCAATCACCGGCTGTGGAGTTGGACATCTTGATCATTCGGCTGTTTTTGGTCTCTCTCAGAACTGGTTATATGTCTGTGTGGGTTTGCTTTTTTTTTTTCCGCCCGTACCAGCAGAGTGTTTGTAATGAGTATTGATTTAGTGATTCCTGACTTGGCTGTCTGTAGCCTACAACCTCTTTGTGCGTTGTTTCTCATCTTTACTTGGGCCTTAAGCTCTTTATAGTCAACATTAAAAGGACAAACGTGTGTGTTTAAAGATTTCAATGATTAAAGAATGACTGTTTATACAAAGCTCAATATTGTATTTGTTCATGAGAGTAGAGTAATTGTGATTATCTGAGGTGAATCTTCAGTTGTGGCTCTGTACTTGCTAGTACTGTATTAGTGAAAGATTTCTTGTACATTATGAATAAATTAAATATAGGTTCCCTTCTGTTTAGAATATGTAGGGTGTATTTTTGGAGATTTTCCATATTGTGTAAAGTCATTCATAACTGTTTTACTATTCTGTATGCACTAACATTATTACTGTTTTCTAAAACTTTGTACAAAGTTTGGTGTGGATGGTCACACTCAACTCTTTATCCTCTCCTTTCAGATCGTAGTTTCGAAGATGATGATAGTGTGGATGGAAATCGCTCTTCCTCAGCCCAGGCTGCCTTCAAGGTTCCCAAAGTTCCCAAGAAGCCTGCAGAGTCCTCCGCTGCACGCAGGCCCAGCGCTACTGGTGGCAAACTAGGTATTTAATTTCCTTTTGCAGACACACTTAATGCAGATCCACAGCTAATTTATTGCATTCAAGTTGGGAGAACACATTTCTGTCGCTCGAGACAGGCTTTCACCACACACTCATGTCTAGTGGCTCATCTAGGCTTGTGACAAATCACAAGTATGTGTATCATTACAATTGGCCAGCCCTATCTTTAACTACGTGGAAGTTACTACATAGCATACTGAATTCCAAAATATATAAATAACAGTCCAACTGACAAGTACCCATTGATCACCATAGTTAGACGTCATTGTCTTTGATTAATGAAACACGATACTTCTGTTACTGCAACCTTAGCAAGACGTGAGCTGTCCTGCTGTGTTGGTGCCTGTAGGATTTCACGTCTGTCACTTTTGTCAAATTAGGAGATACATTTTTATCAATATTTCCCCACTCTCATGTTGCAATTTGAAACTGTGTGTTGATTTGTGATCTGAATCTGAAATAGGCCCAGTCCACATGTCCGTACCCTCGTAGTTTTTGCCTGTTGCCTAAACATGTGTGAAACAATGTACGTACCTAATTTTACCTGCATTGTTTCATGTGTAGGGAAAAAAATGTTGCCTACTAACCCTAATTTTCCTGAGAAAGATCATTCGTAATAGGTCAGGGGTTTGTAGGACGATAAACAATTGGTGTTCACACTGTAAGAACAATGACTCCGGGAGCTATTTGAAGAAGCAAAAGACCTCAGTTAGCACGCTATAGTCCACAGTAACAGACTCCCTTTGTGTTTTATCAGAAATCTGATACACTCCCATCTGATTCACTTATCAGTCTTGTATCTGTATTCGACTCAGGGCTTCGGATCTACCTTTTGAAATAGTTTATTTCATCCTTTCTCTTGCATTCTCCTCCTCTCCGTCAAGACTTCCTCCTGTTGTAGCTGGTTGGGGTATTGTGTTTGCTCCCTCTTTGCATGTATTGATCTTTCCCATCCTTCTTTCTGTCGATTGAAAGCTGTGTTCCCACGAACATGCAGCAGTTTCCTGCTGCCTGCTGATGTATCTGTGTCAGCAATGTCACACATAGACACATACATGCACAGCCGTGTCTTACATGCAAGCAGTCTGTCTGAGTCCTGATGCATCGCTCTGTTGTTGGTTGGTAACACAAGACTGTGATCCCTTGTCACTTGGATCATTACGGTCTTATTGATTGTGAAGCGGCTGTGAGAGGCTTAATGAAGGGCGTTCTGTATATTTTACACTCACACGACTACAGCTTTAAAACTTGTATCTTGTTAAGTGTGATATGAAGGAAAAGACCTGCGTTGAACTTTGTCACAGATTTTCAATATTCGGTAATTTCCAACACTGTCTACGTGGACGTTGTAGCATTAGCAACATGTTAGCGGAGCGGCAGCAGCAGCTATGGCAACAATCACAAAAGGCATTAAGTTATCCAGGTTTTGGGAGCACTCAGAGTCCTACTAACTAAGTCACGTAGGTTGAACTTGAATTGAGGTTGTGTATATCTGTGCGTAGATCTAATAAAGCACAAGCTAGTGCAACACTGCATTAACAAGTGTATTGATTCAAATGACAACGAGACATGCATGAGATAAGACATCTGAAACATTTTCTGTATAGCCTTAAGGCATAGCAGCTGTAAACATTATCTGCCAATTAGATTTATTTATTTATTTATGTTTTTGTCTGATTTTTCATGTGCTATATGAAAATCGTTTCCATCATGGCTTTATTGTCTGCATTTGCATTTAGACGACAGTACGCCCACACACTCTGGCACACCCAAAAACAACACACAGCCAAAAGACCAATATTTCAATTTGACGATAACTCACTGTATTAAAAAACTGTATCTGGAAGGATCAGGCACCTTGGTGAAATTTCTCTCAAAGGCCAAGACAGTTGCTTTATGCCAAAGCAAGATTATGTTTTTCCACACAACAGGATGGGCGTCATAATCTGTTTACACACACACAATACCATAATGCTTTAATGCAGCCATAACTGCTCACTCTGACAACATGCTGGGAACCCTCCAATTTCATAAAACTGCAATAAAAATAATTGGAAACGGTGATCGTGGTCAGGCCGTTATTCCCTGAGAGTTAAAGGGGACAGTGCCTACAGCTAACCAGCGGTCGACATCGATGTTCCCCAGCTCTCTAAGGACCATGCAGAGTTTTGACAAGACATGTCTTTGTGGTACAGTCTGATATGGAAACCTGGACCTCAGGGTAAAGGAGGAAAGGATACATTTTTTCTGCCTCATTCTCTGTTTATGCCCAGCTATCCTCCTCCATGTACAGCTACTGTTTCCCCTCCTTTTCTCCTGTGAATATCTCCTGTCTGGTTCCTCTCACTGTTTTAATATTCTTGTGCTCTTGGATTGCTCTCAGCTCCTTCTTGCTTGCCTCATATTCCCTTTTCTCTCTCTTTGTCTTGTATCTGCAACCTCTCTCTGCCTCCCTGGGTAGGAGTTGTAGGAGGTGTGGTCCACAGAGCTTCCAGCCCCCAGAGAGTTATGATTGACATGCCCATTACTGCCAGGAAGTCCATTAGAAATACAGTCTGCTCCCACTGACTTAAGTGTGTGTCGCATGTGCGTATGTGTAATTGGAAGTAGGCCTGTTTCTTTGGAGTGAAACCAGAATTACAGAAACTAGCCAGCACTTAAATCCCTAACCTTTCCCACACAGCAGTCCAGTTAATAGTATCCGTGTCCACCTACTCCTTGTTTAAAGAGCGTTATTCACTCTCTGGTGTAGAATTTGTTGTAAAAAATGTAGGTTTTCAAACATGGTGATGGGACAAGTACACTTATAATATTTTAAAACTTTCCAAGTCCAAGGTTGTTTGTTTTGGCTTTATAATTGCAGAGCTGTGATTGATTGGTTATGGCTGTTTTTTCCTGAAATAAAATCGCAGCCAGTATTATAAATGCACACACACACACGCGCACAAATATAAAAATTGACTTGGCTCTGATTTTTTTTTTTTTTCAGTGTCCAAGGAAAGTGCCGGGGCAGTTGATGAAGAGGATTTCATTAAAGCCTTTACAGATGTCCCTACTGTCCAGGTACAACACACAGAGGAGCTTAAATGCAGACAATCACACACATTCGTCCCATTTAATCATTTAACTTCACTCAGCAAGGGCCATCAAGGCCAGGCTGTGTGGGACTTTTTACAGCCCTTGACATATTTGCTCTGCTCCTCCCCACTCTTTCCCTTCACCATCTCTGCACAGATCTACTCATCAAGGGACCTTGAGGACAACCTGAATAAGATCCGCGAGATCTGCTCCGATGACAAACACGACTGGGACCAGAGAGCCAACGCTGTCAGTAGATTCTCCTCCAGGAGTTTCTTTAGCTCAGTTGTAGCATTACTATAATCTACACAGACACTACAGTGATGAGTTTCCTTTATTTTGATCTTGAGTGTTTTATTTTTTGTTTTTTACAGCTGAAGAAAATCCGCTCGCTGTTGGTGGCAGGCGCGCCGAGCTACGATTGTTTTTACCAGCACCTAAGGCTACTAGATGGAGCCTTCAAACTGTCCGCTAAAGACCTGCGCTCACAAGTGGTCCGAGAGGCCTGTATCACTGTGGCGTGAGTACTGAAACACTCTTCACTGAAGGGAAATTTCACCAAATATAGAAGAGGAGGTCTACTCTATTCAGCATTTGTCGTCAGCTGATGGGTTGTCTGGGTTCCAAACATAGCTTTTCACACTGGCAGCACAAATTTGAAGGGGCATGTGAATGTTTCCGTAGCTGGTGTGTGAATTTTTCTGATACAGTGTCAGGAATCAGATTTTTGCCAATTTCAAACAAAAATTGGAAAGAGGAAAAAACTCACTGATGGCAAAAGAAAATAATTTAAAAGAAAAACTGGTGGTTCAACTGCGAGAAAGACATCAGGCAGTTCACACGAGAAGCATTTATCTCACTGAAATTCTTCTTTTTGTTTGATATTTAAGAACTTCAGTTTGATTATATTTACACAAACCTAATTCCAGCATAGTACATATTGTAGACATCAAATGCCACGTGCCTGTAAAATAAGCTAAACTTCTGATTTATGCAAACTTTTTTGACTTTGACTCAGTTTTTATTGTGTTTTGATTCGCTGTGTATTCGCTGGTGTCTTCCTGCAGCCACCTCTCGTCAATATTGGGGAATAAGTTTGACCACGGGGCAGAAGCCATCGTTCCCGTCCTGTTTAATCTCATCCCCAACTGTGCCAAAGTCATGGCCACCTCTGGTGTGTCGGCTATCCGCATCATAATACGGGTGAGTTGTACAAGCACACGCTAAAGTAGTTTGAACAGTCTTGTTGGGATTCTTTGCGGTCAGTGGAAGCGCTGCTGTTTTTGTCTCGCATTTTCCACTCAATGCTACCTGCCCTCTCTGCAGCACACCCATGTTCCCAGGCTCATCCCCCTGATAACCAGCAACTGCACATCCAAGTCTGTGGCTGTAAGAAGGTGAGATTAACAATGTTGACGCCATGCTGATAAAAAGTCTCTAATAATGAACGGCTACAAGATGATACGATGCTGCTGCGAGGTAATGTTTTTTTGAGATGATGAGAATGATATAAGAAATGTGTTATCTCCAGGCGCTGTTATGATTTCTTGGACCTTCTGCTGCAGGAATGGCAAACCCACTCTCTGGAAAGGTGAGGACTGATTTCAGCATGTTTCAGAGCAAAACCGTGCCGTCTGATAAATGCAAAAACACAATCGCGTAGGATTCGCAGTATGAGCTGTACAAATGAAAAAAATTTGTTTCAGACCTGCTTGTTCACACTTTTTGAGCCTTTCTGTGTTTTTGTGTATCAGGCACACAGCAGTTCTGGTTGAGAGCATCAAAAAGGGAATTCGAGATGCCGACTCGGAGGCCAGAGTGGAGGCCCGCAAGTAAGACACACACACAAGCACACACACACGCATTTCTGAAAATTACATTATGTGAAACACGAGTAGTGCTAAATTCCTCGCCACCCTCCTTTTCCTTTTTTGAACCCCTTGATTTTTTTTTTCTTTTGCTCTATCCTTCATCATTTAACTACCTCCCTCCTTACCCATCTTTTATCGTCCTTTTCCAACTCTTGTCTTTCCCTCTAATCTGCTGTCTCTTTCAGAGCCTACTGGGGGCTGAGGAACCACTTTCCAGGAGAAGCCGACGCTCTCTACAACTCCTTGGAGTCGTCGTACCAAAGGACTCTTCAGTCCTGCCTGAGGAGCTCTGGCAGCGTGGCCTCACTTCCCCAGAGTGACCGCTCCTCTTCTTCCTCTCAAGAGAGCCTCAAGTAATCACCGCTCCTCCATAGTTCACTTCAGACCTCTAGGGTTACTTAAAGATGACATTTGAGCCTTTAAACTCACGATTGACGTCAGTTTGGCAAGACCCCATCTGTGGACTTGGGTATCCCTGGGAGGAACCATTGTAATACATAGATGAAATCTCCCCAGTTTACTCTCGTTTTGCTCCTCTTATCGCCCATTTTCTCAATTTCTCTGCTGTACAGATCAATAAAGGAATCAAAGTGACAGCCCATTTATCTTTAGAAGGGAAAAAAACCCCAGTAACTGCATATGCTAGTGTTAACACTTTGCAGAATTTAAGCAAATGCATTTGTGGAAGGTCGTTCAGGGAATTATATCCTCAGTTTATTCCAAGTATTTGGATTTGTCATGGTTTTTCCTTCTCTGTATTGAGTTTCACTGGCAAACTTCAGACCTATGCAGGCTTATATTAGAGCAAAGTAGAAAGATGTGTTTTCCTGCGACACTACACGACAACTTCTTATAGACATGCTCGTAGTAAATACTGTTTCATATATTGTCAAGTTCGTGGCTCACAATAAGCAGCATTACAGTGCTGACTAAAAATGTTCTAGTAATGAAAATTAATGATGACAAAGTGAATATTGTGCTAAAGATTTTTGTGATATGTGCAATTTTAAACCCTTTTTTTGTGAGAAAAAGACCAGTGGCACGTTATGTTCTAAAACTATTTATCATTTTAGATCACAGGTGTTTCCACAGAAGGACGGTGTAATCTGCGTAGTCTGTTTTGGATCAGACTTATTTCATTCAGCAGTCTGTTTCTGTTTACATTTGAAGGGGATTTACTTGCTCAATTCGTAGGCAGAGTAATTCAATTGAATACCTCACCAAAAATTATTTAAATGTTTATATGTCGTCACTGAGGGAGAAATAACTTTGAAATATTTTTGTTCTCATGATCAAGCACTATAACATCAAGAGTGATTTTTATGTGTGCTGTTTTGTTTTTTTCTCTCCTGTTCTGACCTACTTTTCTCCCTCTTTCATCAGTCGGCCTCTGTCCTCGAAATGGTCAGCAGCTCCAGGGCGAGGTGAGTCAAGCAAACACAAACACATACGCACACCCACACAAACAAACACACTCGCACAGAGCGGCCGATACACATGCGAGCTTTTCTCCAACACATAATCTCATGTTCACTCACTCCTGTGGTGAAACGCATACACCGAGACAAACATCAGCCCCTACAAAACCATTTCCCATCATTCTCATCGACATCTGCCCATGTCCAGCCCCTGGACAAGTCACATCCTGTTCTGTTTTTGTTACCACACACATGTGGGCAAACACATGTGTCTGGCTATTTGTGTTTTTGTTTTTGTTTTTTTTTCTGTATGGTATCGATATTGTGTACGTGTAGTATGGTTCCTGCATGTGTTTGTGATGTGTATATATATATATCCCATCACCTCCCATCCCTTCTCCAACACGCTCCTCCTGTCCTATCAGTCCCTGCGGGTTCAAAGGGTGGGCTGTCGTCGGCCTCCCTGCAGCGTTCCCGTAGCGACGTGGATGTAAACGCAGCAGCGGTTGCTAAGAGCCGGCACGTCGGAACAGCCGGGAGAGCGGGCCGCCTGCCCCCTGGCTCCTACTCCTCACTGGGTAAGGGCCCTGTCAGTCAAGCTAGACGACTAATCAAAGAGCGCAGACGTCGGTCAGCATGTGGTCAGCAGGAAGTCAGGCAGAGATGAGGACTCAGTCTAAAGAGTTGCCTCAGATCAGTGCAGAGCTTCTAAACTTTCTGACAGGTTGAAGTAAAAAAAGAAAAAGTTCGCAGCTACATAGCAGTCCGTAAGGATGGACGTACGCACTCACACACTCCAGCGCTTCTACTCTCCTTTCTCCTCTCCTGCTGCCTGCTCCGTCACCTGTGTCTATGTTTTGGTGTGGATATTCTCTGTGCATGCTCTGTAGATGAATATCGTTTGTCTCTTGTGTTTTGATGTTGATCCTACGTCTGCATGTTTTCTCTGTCAAACAGATCTTATGTTACTAATGCACACTGTGCTCCTTTCTTCTCTTGTTTCTCTTCTATCTGCCTTTTTTCTCCTCTCTGCCTTTCACTTGTTTTCTTCTTTCATACTTTTGTTTCTTCTTCTTAACACTTTCTGTTCACAATCTTTTTTTCCCTTTCTATTTTTCTTTTTTGTAATTCATGTTCCTTCTTTGGGTTCCTTTTGTATTCCTCTCCTCTCCTTTCCTTTCCTTTTCGTGTATATAATTTCTGTACATTTTTTGTTGTTTGGTTTTCTGTCATTTCTCTCCTCCATCCTCTCTCTCTCTCTCTATTTGCAACTTAAGATGATGCCTCTGATAAAACGGATGGTAAGATCATCTCACTCTGCTTCTTCTCCTTTTCTTTTCCTTCCTCACTTCATTCCAGTCCACGTTCACTCAGTCGCGACAGCGTGTGGCCACAGCGCCCCCTGCTGTCAGCCTGACATCATTGATATCACAGTGCTCCTCATCACATCATGAATCAAATATTAACACATCTAAAATCATCTTCTGCTTTACTACAGTTTAACCTTATTTTAAAAAGTGATATAACCATCTACACCTGCATCATTCAGTCGATAAGGTTCTATTAGTATATTCAGGATGTCTTGTTTGAGTGTTATACATATAGTAGGCGAAATGTGATAAATGTGTTACAACATGCTCCTTTTTTGTCTGTCTGTAGGGACCAGATCAGACAATGGTAAGACTGTGGTTAGGTGGATGTTTGTGTGTGTATTTTAGGGATGTTCTGGTTGGAAATTTCACTTCAGCTTCTAAGTTTTACCATCACTGATCCAACAGATGCTTATAAGCAAAAACAGTGATGGAAGAATGACTTTGAACATCTTTTATGCTGAAGTGAATGCTACAAATGAGTTGGGTTAAGCTGATTAACTGATCAGTGGGAGATTAGTTTGTCAGTAAAACATTTTTTCCTGCTTTGTTCACCCACTCATTGACTCTCAGATGCATCCAATGGCTTCTAGTGTTCAAATTCTTCAAATACTTGGAGATGACTGGCTACTACTGGTTTTTAGATCTTAAGTATTTCCTTGCTAAGGCTGGTTTCTAATCCACTGAAGCATCCCTGGTGTATTTATCTGTGTTTGGGCCTGGCTGGATGTGAATGTTTGGTGTAAGACCTAACCGTTCAGCAGCTTCCAGTATTAGTGGCTTTTCATCAGCTGTAGTGCTTCTTAGTTTCTGGGCTTCATTCAGCGGCTAGCGACTAGATATGTTAGCAGAGGAACTATAGCTGTGTGTTTCTGTATTTTTACTGTCGTCCCTTCGCTCACATGCAGGCCGTGTACGCACCAAGCAGCCCTTGTCTACTGCCAGCAGCGTGTCCAGCCAGGTGGACTCACGAGGACGCAGCCGCACCAAGATGGTCTCCCAGTCGCAACGTACGTATCTCCTCACTTCAACCCAACACAGAGCATGATATAACCCAGCCATGAGTGAAGCATTCTGGGTGTCAAATCCACTTCCAACATTGCACAGAACAAATACTCTAGCAACAGAAATGGTGTGTGTGTGTGCGCACTTGTTGGCACGGTTGTGGTTTCTCAGGCTCTTTCTTAACTTGTAGCCTTTACGGCGACGATAAGCTCCATGTAAATGTTTTTGTGCCTTCAGGTTCCGACGAATCCGATTGCACACCAGGTATTCTGTCTTGTGTGTCAGAGTCAGAGTGTGCTCGTCTTTCTGTGTACCACAGTGGGAATGGTGACCCACCTGCTATTGCTCTCATTCTGATCAAGGTGTTTTTTTGTGTAAAGAGGAGTGAGTGTGTGTGATGTGTGTGTTTTTTCTCTGCATGCTGTGTCTCATCACTGAGGATGGTGTGGTGAACAGGTTAGATTCACTGCTCCAGCTTGGCTCTGGCTAGCATTAGTTACTTTAAAAAAAAAAATACTGCAACATGCAAAAATAAAAAGTTACAACACACACAGCAGATTGTGTGTGTTTCTGCTCTCCAAGGCTACTTACTGCTAATATGCTGCTTGCGGCCGGCTTGGAGACCAGTTTAAAAGTGGACAGTGATTGGGTCACAACAAGTGCACCGTCACATCTAGATATTTTAGGACCAAACGCAAGTTCTCTCATTAAAAGTTCAAAGCCCGAATCTCAGGATGAGGGATTAACAGAAGAAAGGAAATGGGGTTAGAAAGATTTCCACATGTATATGTGTGTGTGAGAGAGAGACAGAGAGGGTACAGACATTTTTGAGCATATTTACTTTGAAGCATTTTCTTTTCCTCATTGTGAACAGGCTTTGGTGTGCACATATGCAGTCGTCCCAACATGCACTGCTTTTCCCAGTCTATCATCTGCAGCTGGTTCAGTGTATGTCTGTGTTTTAGCTACATTTCAGTTCTTGTTTTTTCTCTTTAATTAATGGGTTTATTTAAGCAAGTTGCTTCAGCTTCGCCTTCATTCTTGGTATGGAACTCCAGGATGTGCTCCCATCGTACTCTGCTTTCCAACTCCCATGACGCTTTTTTGCGCTAACCCATAATTCATCTGGTTTAATCTGCTGTTCCTTCCCCCCTCACCTCTGCTTCCCCCCCCTCCTCCCAACCAATGGGCTTAATGGCTCAGGATCTCAGTCTGCTACCCCTGTTGGTGGTAAGATTACAACGCTACTTCTTTTTACCCCGCTCTCTTTAGCTTTACTTGCCTTTTCCTCTGTTGCCCAAACTTTCCTCTCTTCACGTGCACGCAGAAAGGTCACTTAAAGTTCCTCCCACTGTGGCTAAGGCATGCTGGGATTTGTAGTCACAGACTTGTAACACGGCTGTTCTATGGTCATGCTGAATACACTGCTTTGGGAGCCTCATGTTTTTGCACTCCTATGTGTGCCTGGATTTAGCCGAAAGATTGCGGAGAGGATTCTTTTCCTGACATCCCAACAAAAAAATTTGGACCATATTGTAGTTTGTTTGGGGGTAATAATCACTTTTACGTAGTTCACTATCCAATCAGAAGTTGCAAAAATTTTGACTTTTGTTTGCTCACAGGAATGTATCGATTCCATATTAGCTTGGGGTACTTGTAAATAAAAGAGTCGAGGGATAAAAGGAAGGCAGAGTTCAGAAAAGCTGAACAAAAAAACAAAAAATGTGATCTTCACCGTTATGAATCATGTGCTACTGTATGTCTATTAGGTTTCATCTCAAGATCCCCTTAGTAGCACAACAATATCGCTTTAGCTCTGTCTTTGTCATATAGAAGCATTTTGTTTAGCTGTGTGTTGCTAGCACATAGACATAGACTCCGGTGTGTCGTGTTGAGAGTGTGTGTGGATTTAGACGAGTTTGTGTCTGTCACTGCAAGAAAGAGAGAGTCTGGTCTGCGTGCTCATTGTCAGTCACGGTGAAATCAATTTAAGTCCAACTTTATATGCTGAGCACTGGAACTTGTTCCCCAAACCACTGTTCATACAATAACTTACAGCACTGCAGAGCAGCTTCTCCTCAGCTGTTTGTCTTCAGGTTAACAGTAATTTGGGTCATTGTAGAATAAGACACACTGTAGACTTAGCACCTGGAGACAGGATACCATGGGGGAGAGAAAATGAGACTGTTCTCCAGTTTTCTAGGCAATAACTTTGGACAAAAATCTGTTATTAATAATATTCCACTACCTTTAAAAAGTCAGGAGAGCTGCCTGCAAATTTGGCATCATGTCGTCAAGCTTTCACCTAATTTATTTTTTTCATGTGTTTATATGACTTAAGTAAGTTGTAGCTCTCCGAGCCCCAGGAATCCTTTTTCCAATAATATCAAACACAGTGATGTTTGACATTATTTAACATACAAGCTGTAATGTACATGACCAAAATGTGCTTGGAAACCACTTAGTGATGGGCAGTAGCAGCTGCCTTTGCTATTTGTTATAAATACAAAACAACCTTTTCTTTTCTTTTCTTTTTTAAGTATAAGGGTGTCACATTAAAGTAGGATTGGTTATTTGTCCCTACAGCTTTCATTGTTAATTGTCATCTGCTGCGTGAACAAGGCTTTGACTTTACTTTGCTCTCTCTCTGTTTTGTCCTCTTCTCTTTCTGCACCTCTGTGAAGCCGGCAGTCGGAGCGGCTCGCCGGGTCGTGTGCTGACGAGTACGGCCCTGAGCACCATGAGCTCCGGGGCCCACAGGGTGCTGGCTACACCCAGCGGGGATGGACACAGACGCAGCCGCATCCCACGCAGCCAGGGCTGCTCCAGAGACTCGTCTCCTACCCGCCTGTCTGTTGGTGAGTACATGAACTCCAGGTTAAACCCACAAAATGATTTCATGTAATTCCTGCTCGACGGTGATATGATGCTTTGTGTCTATAAACTCAGATGAACTCGTCCAACGTTCTGTGCCTTGGATGCACTATGATACCCTGTAAGCTAGGATCTCAACTTAACTTTTTTTCCTCCTGCTCCCTGTCCATCTCCTCTTCCTCTGTTCCTTCCTCCCCGCCCCTTCGGCTCCTGTCCTCTAGCTCCTTCTAGCATTAGTTCCATCTACAACGGAGCAAGCAGAGGAGGTAAGGCTTCGACCTCGACCAGATCACCTCGGTATCCATCTCTCCACCTAAAACTATCATCCTCATTTTCCCTCTTCTACTTCAAATCATCCCTCCATCCCTCATTCTTCATCTCCATCCACCACTACAAATCTCTCAATCCCCCGTGCCGAGTCCCATCAAGCCGTTGCTCGCTGCCTGAGCTTCATAGATCCCATCTTTCTAACTCGTGTCTGACCTCATGTTGTGGCAATGGGTGCCCGTGATCTACACATGCCCACACATTACGAACGTACCTTCTCCCTCTCTTTACTAATCTGTTGTCGGTGGCCGGTAAAGACGCATTCTCGCAGGATCAGCAAAGCTTCATCACTACTTTGTTGCCCTTTGGTAGGCCGTGATTAACCCTGATTGGCTGCATAGACGCTGAAGCTGATGAACAGAGCAATGAACATGGAAGTTGATTGCGGTGCTACTGGATGAAACACAGCTTCTCCCCCTCACCCACCCCTTGAATGCTAAATCCACCTCTAATCATTTCCTTTTCTATTCTGTGTGTATGTGAGCGTGCGTGTGTGCAAAAAAAAAAAAGAGATGCAGCGTGCACTCCTGTGTGTATGTGAAGAAGACTGTTGAGTCCAGCAGTCCTGTGCTCCTTTTGGGAGCATCTCAACTAAAGCTGAAACAGTTGGTCCAACAAATCTTCAGCAGTTTATGATAACTGATGAGTTCAAGTTAATTAATTTTGTTCATTTTACCATTCACTGGTTCTAGCTACTAGCAATCAACCAGTATTCCTAAATCTTTTGAGCAAACACTTGTAAGTTCTAATGTGATGATTTACAAATGTTCTCTGTTGATCTGCTGGCCAGACAAACCAAGAAATTTGAAGATATTAGATTCTAGAAAGTTGAAATGGTGATCATGTTTTTTGCTATTTTATCCATCCATCCATCCATCCATCCATCCATTATCTATACACCGCTTAATCCTCACTAGGGTCGTGGGGGGCTGGAGTCTATTCCCTTAGGGCGAAGGCAGGGGACACCCTGGACAGGTCGCCAGTCTATCACAGAGCTACACTTTGAGACAGACAACCAAGCACACTCACATTCACACCTACAGACAATTTAGAATCACCAATTAACCTCAACATGTTTTTGGACTGTGTGGGAGGAAGCCGGAGAACCCGGAGAGAACCCACGCTGCACGGGGAGAACATGCAAACTCCACGCAGAAAGATCCTGGGTGTCCTCACCGGGACGCGAACTGGCGACCTTTTTGCTGCGAGGCAGCGGTGCTAACCACCGATCCACCCTGCAGCCCTCGCTATTTTATGACGACTGAACAACTCATTAATTTAACAAGATAATATGAGTTGATTAACCCTCTAAACAACCCGGTGGGCATGTTATCTTGAAAAAAATTGCCAAAACTACATAATTTATCAAAGATGTTCAACTTTCTAATTCTTATTCTGGACAAAAGAAATGTTTCAGCTTCCTTTGCTTGCACTGTTTCCACTGAGGACTTTTTATTGTAGTTCAAAATGAGCCCACACTCAGTAACAATTAGACAGGAGCAAAAAGTGCTCAGAAACTGTTGTTGTTGCTGTTCAGAAGATTAATCAGGACTGAAAATAATCACTAGTCACAGCACTGTTTAAGAACTAGCAAGCAGTACAATGTCTGGGAATTATTCTTGGTTGCAGACCTACTCTCAGTTTGTTGAGGTGGCTTCTGTTGAGATGCTCCCTCAGGGCCACTGGACCTCTATTCATATTTGTCAGTTTGTCACTTTTGCCTGTTCTTTCTTATTTATGTCTTTATCCGTGTACTCCTTTCACTTCTTTGTCACTGCTCATGTTTGTCTTTTCTTCTTTGTTTTTTTTTTTTGTCTTCTTTATGTCCTTACTACCACTTTTCCCCCCTCTGCTGCTCTTTCTTTTCCCTTTATTCCCCCCCCTCCACTTTTCCTGCCCTGCGATGTGCGGTTCTAACCTGGGTGGCGTTAGCTCGGGGCAGTCGTATCCCTCGGCCCAGTATGAGTCAGGGCTGCAGCAGAGAGGCCAGCAGGGAGAGCAGCCGGGACACCAGCCCCGTACGCTCCTTCACGCCCCTTGGTGAGTAGCAGTAGTGGACAGATGCCCAGGAGGGATGAGTAGTAAAATCAGGATGAGTCAGCCAACAGAGGAGAGTCTCTGTATTGACGCCTTTCTTTCATGCATGAAGTTACTCTTTGATTTTTAGATTTGGTTTTTATCCACTTGCAATACAACGGCTGATAAATCTCAACAGTTTAAAAAGTAGGAAAACGACTTGCATGGGTTCACATGTTTTTCTGCCTTTCATTCTATTCTCACACTCTACTCGATCAGTGTGAGGTTCATGCGTGTGCCTTTTTGTGTGTGTGTGTGTGTTTTAATCTTGGTTGCAGCAACACGGAGCTACTCTCGCTCCACCGGAGCTCTCCACACACCTGACGCTTTTGGGGCTGCAGGTGAAGGCTGAGTACATCTATTTCTCTGTACCTCACCCACCCACCCACTTCGTCTTGATTTTTATTTATTTTTTTGCTTATTCCGTTTTCTTTTTGTTCTCTTTAGTGCCCGTCATCCTGTTTCTTTTCCATCAGCCTCAGTTGTATTTTTTTTTTTTTACATTCTGCTCCGGGATGTCGAACGCTCCAGTGGAATCGCATGCTTCCGCCTGTTCAGTTGCCAGTTGATAACCGTTCTGCTGGTTTTTATACCAGTGCCCCTTTGCTTTCTTTGTTCAGCACTTCTCTGCGGGGGACACCAACGTGCTCTCCTGCCTTTTATGTCGATCATACTTTTTTCTCCCCCAGTGGCACCTACAATGTCGCCTTAACACGTCATCACATCAACTTACAGGATTGTCTCGTGGGGGAAATGTAGCGTGCGTGTCTGTGTGACTTGAGTAAATGTCAGAGAACGGATGATGAGGAGAGTGAGATGCTTGGATTGTGGATCGACCGTGGACAAGTGAGAGACAACTTGCTGACTGGGGGAGACAGTTTGCAGAATTGACTTTTATTCTGAACTATGGTTAACATGTTTGTTGTCCTTCTGTCCATCCTTTCCCTCTTCGCAACTACCTCTCTCTCTGTCTGCAGGATCAGGTTTTGGCATCAGTCAGTCTAGTCGTCTTTCTTCTTCAGTCAGTGCCATGAGGGTCCTCAACACTGGCTCAGATGTAGAAGAGGCACTCGCAGATGCACTGGTATGAAAACATTCCCACAGAAGTAGCAAAAAAAAAGAAAAGAAAACAGTTAGTGCACTTTCCAGTAAGCTGTCACCATGTGCAGCTCACATCTCCTAGAGTGTGTGTCTGTGTGTTAACTAAACCCTGGTTCTACCTCTGTTTAACGCTGTCAGCTGTTGGGAGACATGAGATCTAAGGTCAGCTCCTTCTCCCGCCTCTTACCTGTGTGTTGTTTGTGGGTGTGTTTAGCTGTGTTTGTGTTCAATCAAGAAGTGCCAATGCATGCTTTCTCCCTCGTTGTCTGGTGATTTTTTTAACTTTTTGAAACTTTTATTTCAGTTTAATTTCATGTTGTTTCCGTTTCACCTGCAGAAGAAGCCAGCACGGCGGCGGTATGAGAACTACGGCATGTATTCTGACGACGATGCCAACAGCGACGCATCCAGCGCCTGTTCAGAGAGGTCTTACAGCTCCAGGAATGGGGGAGCCATCCCCACCTACATGAGACAGACAGAAGATGTGGCTGAGGTAAGCCAAAACAGCAGCGAAAAAGAGAAAAAACAGTTATTAAAAAAAAATAAATAAATACTGTGCCAGACAGCAGTTGAATTTCCTAAGATAGAAACAAAAGCACAATTAAAGTTAATCTTATCTTTTATCCAGACAACTTTTAAGCTCAACCGTTGTCTCTATTTACGGCTATGGCTTTGAGGAAAATGCAAAACTACTGTTAGCACTGCTGATCTGATACACCTTGGTTTAAAAATTCGATGCCATAATTGAGCTCCTAAATTAGGATTGCAGTCGATCTTGAGCGTTACAACTTTGAGGAAACTGGTGTCATTATTGCACGAATGTACTCACTGAGGTTTAGTCTGTCTTTGATATTAAGTTCAGCTTCGGTTCCATATTTGTGTTTTTTCCTTTAATCAAATCTGAAAACCACAAAAGCATGCCAACCAAGTATTAAGCTAAATATTTCTTCATCTCCTTTGTGTTTCTGTATTTGTGGTTCTTTCCAGGTGCTCAACCGCTGTGCCAGTGCCAACTGGTCCGAGAGAAAGGAAGGGCTATTGGGCCTACAGGCACTGCTCAAGAACCAGCGCACCCTCAGGTCAATGACTCAACAAGCGAGTGTATTTTCAAAGGATAAATTAGTTGCTCAGTTTCATCTAACTGTGACTTTTTGTGTCTGCAGTCGGGTAGAGTTGAAGAGGCTGTGTGAAATCTTCACCAGGATGTTTGCGGACCCTCACAGTAAGGTATGGATGCATGCAGCGCAAGTACTCGCACCAAGACACACTTTACATTATCATGGCACAAAAATCATTATTCATCCACTTTGAGTTTACTTTGGTTTCAAATACTTTGTTTATCCCACCATCCTTCACTGTACCGGATTCTGCCAGAACATGGAAAGTGTTTTATCGCTTTAATACGCACACACATGCACATTTCAACAGTCACAGGTTTTAATATGTAGTTTTTAAAACGAAATTTATGAATTAAAACGGGATAAACAGGTCAACATGCATTCTAAGATGTACGCACATGGATACACACACTCAAACTTAAACACAGGCATGCAGAGCGAGCAACGGATTGTTTTCTAACGGCATGACGCACCTGACTTTGCGTGTGACCTCACGCTCTCCGCCGTCCTGTGGGATTGCTCTGTCACTGTTCAGCAGCCAATCCACTCGCTGCGCTCTTTGCATTCACCGGCACCCCCCCTCTCTTTTCCCCCCGTCCCTACCTGCAGTCTGAAGCGACAACACTCACCGCTCACACACTCAAGTGCACTTAAACGAACGTACGCACACACATATTTGGGCTGCCAGCTCTTCTCTCTGACTAACCGGCTGCGGTTCGTCCTCTCTAACACTGCCACCTTCCTTTCGGCGTTTCGAGTGCTCCGTGTCCTCACACATGTCGTAAGGTGTGTGAGCTTGTCCCCTTCCCCCCCCTCGTTTGACGTTTGACGATTTGATGAATTTCAGCGAGACTCCGGCAGGGTGTACGGCACGGCAGAATCCGGTATAAGCTCAGCCTCCTTCAAGGTACTGCATCTCGCCATGGATCTCTCTCCTGCCTCAATCTGTCTGTCCCACACCACTCCTCTTCCTACTTCTTATTTGTCATCTCCGATGTTTCTCGACATTTATTTCATTTCTTTTTTTTGCCTCCTCAAATTCATCCCATGTTATGATGGTTGAAGGTCTTCAAATAATTTTGCAAATGTTGTGTTGAAAGCCAAGATGTCGTGTTTCCTCTCACACACTGAGTACATGCTTTGTCAGGATGCTAACAGATATGTGTCTCTCTCTCCCCCATGCCATCCCACTCTGGAACTCTCTGTAGAGAGTAAGTTTGGCCAATCACTCTGTTTAAACTTTGTGTTTGGATGAAAATCTGCTTCGTTAATCTAATTGGGTAATCAGTTACCAAGACAACAACATAACACTTACTAACCAACCTCACATATTGTTGCCCGTACCTCCACTGGCGTGCAGTGATGGTCACCACACAGCCTGACTGGTGTTTGTTAATTCTTGTCAAGTCTCATTCTGGTTGTCTTCTAATATTATTGTATTTTGGGTGATTTAAGTCTAACTGATGATTGGGAATTAATTGGGCTGCTACCGTGAATGAATAACCACTAATTTCCCAAAGAAAACTAATACTGCTCTTGCGTTCGTCCCATTTAAGCATTATCTGTATCCAACAGAATACTGTAAAATTCAGGGTTGCTTGTATGCATGCATGTATGTGTGTATGTGTGCATGAAGCTTTGTGTGAGATAATGACTAAGTCACTGTGTCTAATTTAAAATGTGTGTGTGTGTGTTTAGGTGTTCAGTATGTTCCTGGAGACGCTGGTAGATTTCATCCAGGTCCACAAGGACGACCTGCAGGACTGGTTGTTTGTCCTGCTTACACAGCTGCTGAAGAAGATGGGAGCAGATCTGCTGGGCTCCGTACAGGCCAAAGTTCAGAGAGCCCTGGACATCACAAGGTGGGTGTTACATGCAGACTCCAGAGCTCCAGACGACCTTTTTACATTGTTTGCACTGCTGCACCTAACTTTAAGTGTTAACTTTCTTTTTTTGTCTATTTCCATTTTCTTTGCTAAATGTATAAGCATATTTGGTAAATGATGCAAACAGATTGAAGGTGCAGACACATTTTTGCACATTTAACCTGATGATCTCCGACTTAAAGTTAGCACAGAGTAGCTCTTCTAATGCTATATTTTAAGCAGTACTAAATTGTATTGTCATTTCTGACTCTACTGCTTTGGTTTGCTACTGCCTGGTGCTAAAACACTCCAGGGAGGGTCTACTCTGCTAAACATGCACCTGTCATGAAAAAAAGAGTTGTTTTAGAGACGTTGTGCTTGTTAAAATGTTTCAATTCGGAACGTTGATGCTTCCACTCAACACCCATCCTTGTGGCGGTGATGCAGCATGACCGGTTCAGAGAATCTTGCAGTTTAGAGGGGAAGAGTGTAGCCCAGGTTGTTTTCTCAGGCGTTTTATGAACAGATGTTCCCTAAACACCTCACATGCAGACTGTCTTTAGTCACTACATTTTAATGGTGTTTTCTATGCATCTCATTTGCATCAGTTGATGCTACTAAGCAGCCCAATGACTCTTGTTCACATCAATTATTGCAGCATGGCAACAAGAACAGGCTTGTCATTTATAGACACACACAGAAAGACCTGTTAATGTCAGGGGCTCCCATGCAGCCACTAAAACTGTTTAGTCGGATTTGCCAGATCCAAGCCAAGTTAAAAATTAGTTTTTTATCCAAGGCTACCATCACTCTGCTGTGATAGCCATGTTTTCATGCCTGAAGCCAGCAGTGCACCACTAAGAACTGTCATATGCCACAATGTCAGCCGCTGTTTCAGTCTCTGCATTACAGGACATTTTGACAGTTCAAGTCTGTTATTTCAGCTGTTAGGATGAACGCTATCAATGAGTCGTTCTCTGCATTGCATTTTTTCTAATGTGAGAATTGCAGATGCATGTTGCAGGAGAACAAGTTGTAACATAAGTCATTGGTTTACTGTTTATCTCTGAGTTATGTTTCATGTGCACACACAAAGTGAAACGTGGATGTCTCTTGCAGAGAATCTTTCCCCAACGATCTCCAGTTTACGATCCTCATGAGGTTCACTGTGGACCAGACACAGACGCCCAACCTCAAGGTAAATGACAAGTTAATATAACGTATGTGTGTTTGTCTGTGAGAAAGCTGAGTGTGTCAGGGTCTGAGTATGGGAGTGGGTGTGAAGCATGCACATGAAGCTGGAAATCCAGGGATGCTGTAACCATGGTAACTGCTGTACTGATGTGACCCCATGCCTGCCAATGCTGGATCTGCGTCCCAAAACCCTGAATCCTGGGCTGTGATTGGACAGTGATTGATCAAGACACTCAACTGGCTTCCTCCAAGCTTTCCTCCTTTCACTCCTTATCCTTCCTATCTCAATTCCTGCTACTTCATTCCTCACTTCCTTGCTCTTCTTACCCTTTTATCTCCCTGACACTTTGCCTCCTCCCACACCTTTTCCTGCCTGATGTTTGAACCCTACTCTCACTCTTCCTTATCAGTTTGCCTCTCTCCCTTAACACTAGGCTTGGGCAATAAAAGGATATTACCAGCAATACACTTTCACTCTCTTGCTGCAAATATAATCTAAAAAGAAAACAACACTTGTGTCAAAGTTAAAACCAGATTTCTACAAATTTATGTCAGTTAAGTAAAAATATGAAATGTAAAATAAGTGATTGCATAAGTATCAATCCCCTTGAAAGTGACTCACTTAATTCAACACAGGTGCAGCTGTGTATTCAAAAGAACACCTGAAGCAACTCTGTGAAAAGCTTATTGAAAAGTATAAGTCAGGGGATGGATATAAAAAAATATCCCTGAATATAAATTGGGCTACAGTTAAATACATCATTCAGAAATGGAAGAAATATGGTTCACGCATAAATCTTCATAGAGCAGACTGTGCTCAACAAGTGAGTGACTGTGCAAGAAAGAGACAAGTGAGCGAGGTCACCAAGACACATATGACTCTTCTGAAGGAGTTACAAGCTTCAGTAGTTAAGATGGAAGAGCCTGTGCATAGATGAACTGTTGAATGTTCTACACCGGTCATATCTTCTGGGAGAGAGACGTCACTGTTGTAAAAAACATAGTAATTCTTAACTCTGAAGTTAACTGGAAGATGGTTCTTTGGTCTGATGGCACATGTTCACAAACGCACCATCCCCACTTTGAAGCATGGTGGTGGCAGCATCATGATGTGGGGATATTTCTCTATAGCAGGAGCTGGACGGCTGGTAAAGATAGAAGGTAAAATGAAGGCAGCAAAGTGTAGACAAATCCTGGCAGACAACTTGATGCAGTCTACAGGAGAACTTTCACTTGGAACTTAAATAGGAAGGAGATTTGTTTTCCAAATCTCAAAGCATACAGCCAAAGCTGCACAGAAATGGTTTAAAGGAAACAAGGTGAACGTTCAGAGCCCAGACCTCAATCCAGTTGTGCAGACTTGAAAAGGGCCGTTTATTCACGATCCCTGTGTAACCTGACAAGAGCCTGAGCAGTTTCACAAAAAGGAATGGGGTAAAACGGCGGTGTCCAGATGTGCGAGTCTGGTTGAGAGCTATCCGGCCGAAGGTGCCTCGACTAAATACAGCCTTGAAGGGTGAATAGTTATGCAGTCACTTACGTTTAACATTTTAAATAATTTACATTGTTTTGTAGAAATCAGTTTTCACTTTGACATAGAAGAGTCTGCTTTTGTAGTTTTTTGTCAACAAAGTAACATTTATTTGACCTTGATTCAATGTTAAAAAGCCAGTAGAGGAAAACGTCCAACCAGGGGTAAGTAAGGACTTTTTGTAGGAACTGTATATTCTAACTGCTGTCTGTAATATCAAGCATTGATAAAATATCCTGCAATAAGAAGTGGCTGTCTACAGTACAGATACAAAACTCCTACTCTGAGGCCGGAGGAAACTGCTAAATTTAGACATAAAAATGTTCGTACAGTTTTATCTGGCATATAGCCTGTTGCATCAGGCTGCAACAGTTTATTTCAGCAAACCCGGTATCACGGCTCTTAGCTGGCAGACACAACGGTATAGTTTATCAGCAGTGATTAAAAACACAGTGCAGTCCGGTTCAGTATCGCCTAAGCCTACGTTCCCATCCTTTTACTCCTCCTTAACTCTCCCAACCCTCCCTCCTGGTTCATCTTCCTTCTCCTCCCTTGTCTCCCCCCTGCCCTCCCCTGTCCTCGTCTCCCTGTCTCTCTCCGTTGATTGACGCGGTGCTTCTCCTCTCTCTTTCTGAAGCCTGTACGGAGCTCGTGTTGCGGGCGAGGGCGAGGCAGGGGAGGGTCCGGGGTAAAATTGTTCCCCCCGAGAGCGCGGCGCCACGCCTGCTCTCTAGACGAGCAGGCCGCAGCCTGGAGCCAGTCCTCCCAGGTCAGTGCGCTCCGGGGGGAGCAATTATATGGCGCGCTCGGTGCTGCTAAGTGATTTGGAGGAAGTTCTGGTCCTTGAGGTGCATATGTAGAGAGGCGGATGAGGAGAGAGAAATAGAGGAAAATCAGGCCAGGAGTCAGTTGTGGCGTTTCGGAGCCTGCGGTGAATGTTCATTTCTTGGTTCCTTTGTATTGTCATTCGTCATCACTTTTATGTTGTATAGTTTGTTTTCCTATGTTGTAAGCATGACAATGAATGCAGTTTGATCTTCTCTCACTGACTCATCGGATCATTTGGTTTTCAGACCTCCAAGAGATGCACAATCTGCTGTGGTTGTACATGCTGACTGTGAACATTGGTGGTCACTTCTTCATCTCTGTGTGTTTGCAGTTTTGTTGTTACTGTGTTTGTGTTTTTGCAGGTGAATATTGGTCATGCACTTTCATTGTTATCAGTCAACTCACTAATGGTTTGTACGAACATGTACGTTTGTGCTGCAGGTGAAGGTGGCTATTCTAAAGTACATAGAGACGCTGACGTTACAGATGGAAGCTCCAGACTTTGTGAACTCCAGTGAGACTCGGCTGGCTGTCTCTCGCATCATCACCTGGACGACTGAACCCAAGAGCTCTGATGTCAGAAAGGTACACACACACACACACACAGACACACACTGTCATACGTGTGTTTTCTACAGGTTTTCTGCATCAACAACAGTCATGTCAGCTAATTACATGCAACACTGTGTGAGATGGGTCTAATAAAAACTTGGTGTCAATCTGCAGCAGACTTTACGATATCAGTTTAGAGCATATTAGATTCCTGGATTTACAATGAGTTATATAACAGCATCATTAGTTTGTGTCATTCAACTAAGCTACTGACATGTTCAGATAATGCGTTCTTCTTTATCAGCGTCACACAAACTTTTTGTTTCCTTTCGCCTCCATTATTTTACTTTGTGTGTGTATTTTTTCCCTAAGTTTAATTCAAAAATCGCATATATGGTTTGTACGGCATAAAATCATCTTGTGTTCTGCTGTTTTGCGAACGTGTTTCGTAGCAGCTGCCACAATGTGACAATTTGGTCTCAAGTTTCTCACACTATCTTCATTTTGCCACAGCTTGTCTTTGGTTGCCAAAGCACCACATCAGCCATTAGTTGATGTCTCACAATGTCAAGATGTCACTTGACAACTCAAAAATGGCTTCAAGTGTCTCTGAAATGCGATGAGAGTAACAAATATGGGAAATAATGAATCCTGGATATGCTGTAAATGGGAAATGTACAGAATATGCATTTGTTCATGATGGAAGGAAACACATGTTCTATAATAAACAGAAGTGGTCAAATGACTGTTGTTCATAGAGCACACTGAGGTCGACACAAAGTGCTTCCCAATAGAGAAAACAGAGCAAATTCACCTGACTATTTAAATGTTAAATAAATGTAAGTTAATGCTGTGGAGTGACAACCACAGCGGCCTCGAGTTAAAGACCACTCTAATATAGGATTCTCACAGTTATCATTGAAAAGAGTTGCCACCACAAGAGTCTTTCTGAATGAGACGGATTTCTTGTGTTTCGTGTGTAACAGGCAGCCCAGTCGGTGTTAATTGCCCTGTTCCAGCTCAACACTCCAGAGTTCACCATGCTGCTGGCAGCTCTGCCCAAAACCTTTCAGGACGGAGCCACTAAGCTGCTTCAAAACCACCTGAAGAACACTGGCAACGCTGCACAGGTACAACACACTCCATCTCATCCGTGGTACACGATACCTGTGGATCATTATACTGTGACGTAGATGACATACTTTGTGTTTTTTGACACATTCTCAGGCACCAATGGGCAGTCCTTTGACCCGCCACACTCCCCGATCTCCAGCCAGCTGGTCCAGTCCAGTCACTTCTCCCACTAACACATCCCAGAACACCCCCTCACCAAGGTAACGTAACTGTACAGTCACTCCTATACTGCACACAGTATTATATCCAGTTTTTCTTGCCCATTATTAGACAAAAAAGATGCACAGTCCAAATATCAAAATTGTGTTCCTCTAGTACATGACTGACATACCAAAATGTGTGTATCATACGTGGGTTTCTTTTATGAAAGGAGTTTAACTTTATCTTTTTTCCTGTGTCTGTGCAGTGCATTTGACTATGACACAGAAAACATGAACTCGGAGGACATTTACAGCTCACTGAAAGGTGTCACTGAGGCCATCCAGAACTTCAGCGTTCGCAGCCAAGAAGACATGAATGAACCAGTCCAACGACGAGAAGGAGAGGAGGTGAGTAGAGTAGGCAGAGGGGTGATATATGTGCTGATGCATATTAATAGTCTGTAAGTATGACTCACGGCTGATAGGGAGCTGATTGAAATTTACAGCTTCTGCTGTCAAGCATCGTTGGGAAGTTGTTTTTGCGATTACCAGAGATATCTTTGGTTTTAGGTAAGATATTTACAAAGTGTTCACATTTTCTTGCTCGTTTACTGATGATAGTGTGAAGTCCAGCTGAAATAATGAACTTGGACTGTGGTGTTAAGGTGCAGGCTTAAAATTTACCAAGTGACCCGTTGTTGAGTGAAACATCAGAATTAGGCTGGATCTGTCACATCGGTCAATTATTTTGAATCATAACACCATCCGTGCAACCATCCATCCATCATCTATACACCGCTTAATCCTCACGAGGGTTGCGGGGGGGCTGGAGTCTATCCCAGCCGACTTAGGGCGAAGGCAGGGGACACCCTGGACAGGTCACCAGTCTATCACAGGGCTACACTTAGAGACAGACAACCAAGCACACTCACATTCACACCTACAGACAATTAACCTCAACATGTTTTTGGACTGTGTGGGAGGAAGCCGGAGAACCCGGAGAGAACCCACGCTGCACGGGGAGAACATGCAAACTCCACGCAGAAAGATCCCGGTCGCGAACCGGCAACCTTCTTGCTGCGAGGCAACAGTGCTACCAACTGCGCCACCCTGCAGCCCTCCGTGCAACCAGATTATTTAAAATATTTTATTGTCACCACAGCAATGAAAACCACAAACAAACTAAAATTTACACACATTAAAATAACAAACAGGCAAAAGATGAAGAAATGACCGAATCTTGATACAGATTGAATAATGAAAGCAAGTAAAGTCAACTGAGGTAAACTCACCTCAATGAGAACATCAGTAAGATACAACAAATTAGCACACTTACAATAAACTGTTTGAACATAGCAAATAAATATTTCAAAATGTGTGCCATGTAAAAGTGGTTTGTAAACACTGGGTGCATGGAGAGGGACTCGGGTGAAGCTGCCTCACTGTGCTGAGGTTCAGGTTCTGAGCGGTCGGCCTGGACAGCTGTCATCAGGGAGCCTGTGTTGCATCTGTGAGCATCCCAACAAATCTGTCAGCCCACAGAGCAGACAGCTGGGAGGGTGTTGCTTAAGTGGAGGTGATGTGGGGGGGTGTCTCCCGCCACTAAGGGAGACTACCCCACCTCCAGATCTGCAGGTTGAGACAGCGACGAAGGACAAAGGGGTTCTAATAATCATGGACAGACTGTTTATGAGTCAGGGAGGGAGCACCCTTGGGTTTTGTTAGTGCAGCCAAACCTTGCATTTTCATGATGTGCACTCATGGTGGTGAAACTATCGAACAATTTCTTTATTGCTACTGATGAGGTATCTGTCGTCTGTACGTATCACCAATGGATTGTCGCCCATTACTTATTCAGCAGTCTGGTTAATTCATTTCTCTTGCTGTGAGGGAGCCAACTGTCAGAGCCAGACAATATAATTTACCTAAACTTTGGCGTAACACTGTCACGACTGTGAAGATTAGAGGTGTTGAAAGAAGCAGTCTAAGGAAAATTTCAGCTCTGCATTCTTCACAAATACAACCGATTCCATGATGCTGACAGTATACACACCATTAAAACCACCTGCCTAATGTTGTTTAGGTCACTTAATGCCACCAAAACAGCTCTGACTCGTTGGGTCTTCGACACAGGACCTGATGCTTTGGGTTCTGTGGGTTGTGAGATGGAGCTTCCATGGGTCAGGCTTGTTCCAGCACGTCCGCCGGTCGCTCGATCAGATATGGATCTGGGTGTTTTGGAGGCCAAGCCAACACTTTGAACTCTTTGTTGCGTTCTTCGAGCCTTTCCTGAACGGTTTTTGTGGTTTGGCAGCGAACATTCTTGTTGGTGGGAGCTCACTGGTGTTGGAGAGTGCTGTTTCCAAGGGGTGGTGTGCTTGATCTGAAACAGGGTTTAAGTTCACAGTGCTTATCAAAATAAGGTTGACATAAATGCCAGGATCCAAGATTTCTCAGCAAAACACAGATTTTAGGGAGATGATTAATGTTATTTACTTTGCCTATCAGTGGTTTTAATGTTGTGGCTGGTCGGTGTCGTGCAATTGTGGTGTGTCTGTGATTTGTTTGTGACACAGTTTGAATATTTTTTTGGTTTTGATACAGAAAAAAAAAACATCTTTTTCAAAAGCTTACTTTGAAAAATATATACCAGTCTATGAGAGCAAAGGGATCATAAATTCCCCAAACACGACATGATTAAGTATTCGTCGCTAACTTTTGATGCGTGACAGCTTTTGCTACTCAATGCTGCCAACATATTTCAGTCTGCACTAAAAAAGCGATCGTAATCCTATTTAGCCTTACTGCATGTTTTCCAAGACTTGCACAGACATAAATATACACACACATACATGTACTGTACGACTCCCTGATATCTGATCTGGCCCACCGCCCCTCCTGTCGCGTGGGAACTGAGGCGCATACGTTCAGCGTTTATAGGTCCGATGACCGTGAAGTTAATCCCCCGCAACCGCTGATAAAATCATGTTTATTGTTTGTTATCGTCTCGGCTGCTGAAAACAGGAATTCATCGACAAGCACCGTCTCTCTTAATATTTTCAAGTGCTCATCCAGATATAGTGTGCTTGTTGAGAACAAATTTACGACTTCAGATGTCACGCCAGGTCTAGTTGCAGCCCCCTCCCAATAACCCCGGCCCCTTTTAAGGACACGGTGTACTCGAGTACCGATGTGTGACCTCTCGACATTTCCCCCATCAGATGTGTCTGAAATCCAACCAGCCCACATGTCATCAGCCTGCCAATCACAGCACACCTGACTCATCAAACCACCACTCAGATAGTAGAATTTACTGCTCTGTGTGTAAATATACACACAAACAAGAGCACCTTAGAACCTCGACACTCCGCTCCTCACCTGGAGGTTCATGTGTCGGCCTTCACAAGTTGGCTTGTTTATATCGCCTCAAGGAGACAACATGTTGTCGTCTGAGGAAGCTTCATCTAACATGTCCTGGTAGATGTGGAAAATAAAACTAGCATGTGTTCGAATATATTTTGACCGCTAAAAACATCACACAGCCCTGCAGATTAGGCTGCTGTCACACCTCAGCTGTTTGGTTGTAGTTCAGTTAAACAGTCTGGAGGGAAAACTGTCATTTTACTTCTGGTTTAGACCAAATACATGGACTGAGATCAACAGAAAAGGCTGATAATAAATCCATCTGCTAATTGTGATTTACAGATCAATCTCCTAGAAATGCAGCATCTTCACACTGTAATATAAATCACATCAGTGCAGGTTAATTTTATTTATATAGCCCAAAATATGAAAGCATTAAACAAAATGAGAAATTTTCCTCAGTGGACTTTATAGTTGCAACAATGCAATCAGATGCTTGTCAGTCCACAACGTTTGGAGGTATTATTGTAGCAAAACTATTTGTAAATGTGCATGGAGAGCTGTGTGTCTGTTTGTCAGTCTGTTTGTCTGTAGTGAGATTTGTCAATGTGTAAAAGATTTGTTGATATACGAAGATATTAATAGATGAAAAGTCTAAGTATTTGGCTACAAGTGCTGGAAATACAGACAGATCACCCGTTACAAGTCCAGCGGGCCTCACCATTGGCTGTCTTTTTGCACATGGCTTTTGCTGCACTTCTGCTGTGAGAGATTGGTATCTATACCTTCAGGGTTTCTGTGTCCTGAGCTCAGGCTCAAAGGCTCGTTCATTCTGACTGCGTACCGCTCTGCTGCTCCTTACCTCAGTAGTTGTGCTGCCTGAAACAAATCTTTTACAAATCTTCTTACACATCAACGACACACAGATTGAGACACAGACACACAACTCTTCATACACATTTACAAATAGTCTTGCTACAGTAATACCCCCATAACAAAGCTTCATCTTTATCCCCTGTAAATGTAATCAAAAATAAAGGGCATCTTTTTGTCTTAGTTTCTCTGTGGTTCAGAACAAATCAAACTACAAAAACACAATCAGCCTCTCTAACATCGGAATGTTTGTTTCTCTCTCTTTTGTTTTGCAGGGGGGCAGCGGGTCAGACGGCAGAGGTTCAGACTTGGTGGACGGTGGTCGCATGGCTCTGGACAACAAAACGTCCCTCCTCAACACCCCACTGCTTTCTTCCAGCCCCCGAGGGGCCCGCGAGCACTTCTCCGACTCTCCCTTCAAACACAGCCGCAAAGACACCAGCATGGACGACTCGGAGCATCTCACTGACGGTACACAAACACATGGCGACAGAAAAACACACACATACTGCTCAACACCTATGATAACTGCAACATGTGTTTTTTTTTTGTTTTGTTTTTTTTTTGAACGTGTCCGATCCAGCATCACAGCAAGCAGAATGATGATCTGGCTGCTGTGTTGTGCTGAACAGATTTCCTTTGCCAAGGGGAGCTTTGTGAATATAATGCCTCTCTTGATATTCTGATTTGTAATTATTTATTTATTCATTCTGTTTTATTTCATTCATTTATTTTGGATGCTTGCTTATTACTGAATTGAATTTAGTGTTGCTGGACCTGGAAGAGGGAAAAAGAAAAGCATACAGTTTAAAGACAGTTTTAACACGTGTTCTTCTTGTCGTTCGCCTCCGAGCAGACAGCAGCCTGGACCAATCAGAGCTGGTGGCCGAGCTGCTCAAGGAGTTGTCCAATCACAACGAGCGCATCGAGGAGAGGAAGGCAGCGCTGTGTGAGCTGCTGAAGCTGATTCGTGAAAACACCCTGCAGGTGTGGGACGAACACTTCAAGACCATCCTGCTGCTCCTGCTCGAGACGATGGGTGACAGAGAGGTGAGACACACACGCTCTGAATCTGTAACAAGCGAATGCAAGGGGGGAAAAAAGCATGAATTCCTTTGATCTTAAATCTTTTTATATTCTCCCAGCATGTGATCCGAACGCTGGCTCTGCGGGTGCTGAGGGAGATTCTCAGCAAGCAGCCCTGGAGGTTCAAGAACTACGCAGAGCTCACCATCATGAAGGCCCTGGAGGCTCACAAAGACCCTCACAAGGAGGCACGTTTGTCCACGCTCACACTTTGAAGCAGATTTTATCGCAGAGTATTAAAATGTGGCACGCACAAGATCGATTTTGTTTTATTTCAGGAGCATCAAAGCTTTAAGTAAACAACAGTTTATTTGTCTCCTCCAAGAGTATCCAATGGTGATGTTAATCAAATCCAGCTGATTAGAACAGTTGGAACATACAACGTAATTTCAGGCCACCTCCTTTATGAATAGCTAAAGTGTAACGTTTGTGTGTTTCTGCAGGTGGTACGAGCAGCAGAGGAGACAGCAGCCATGTTGGCCCTGTCCATCAGTCCAGACCAGTGCATCAAGGTGTTGTGTCCCATTATCCAGTCAGCTGATTACCCCATCAACCTGGCTGCTATCAAGATGCAGACAAAAGTGGTGGAACGGGTTCCTCGTGAAGGCCTGATCAGCATGTTGCCTGAGATCGTGCCGGGACTCATACAGGTAACACGCATGTTGAAAATGAGCCATGTTGTAATTTTGAAAGCCAAATGGAGCTTTAGTGTAGGCATTAGCGTCACTGTTAAATCATTTTTTCACACACTTTAAACACTGCAGCTTAAATAATGATGTGGCTAATTTTTGGATTTTTACGTATTTGTCTCAAGACGAAAGTGACATTGAGAGCAACAACGAAAGAGAGACTGAGGAAGTGTGTGACGAAGGAATTCTGAGTCTGTTCAATTCCGACACTGAAGAAGACGACTTTAGAGGTTTTTTGTGCGCAGGAGGAAGATTAAGATAGCGATCAATGACTTTTAGGCGACTGTATTTTTATTTTTTAAACCAGCCATGTTACAGGCACTGTTCGGAAAAAAGCATTTACATATTTGTGTATGTTACCGGTACGTATTTGTAAATATCTCATGTTAGAACGTGGACACCTGCAGCTTATATGTGTACACATTTTTTTTCTTTTTAAAGTTAGTGGGTGCGGCTTATATTCAGGTGCACTTTATAGTCCGAAAATTATGGTAATCTATTTCAATTATCTGTGAAGCTTGACTCGACCTGTTATACTTCTTTCAGGAAATTTGTAAAACCAGTGCAGCCTTCTGCATAGGATAGGTGGTGTGTGACCTTCTGTCACACACCACCTATCCATACGTATACAAATACTTGTCTTGCAGCTACGTAACGCCTTTTATCTCTGTGAACAGGGTTACGACAACTCTGAGAGCAGCGTGAGGAAAGCCTGTGTGTTCTGCCTGGTGGCCATCCACGCAGTGATAGGAGAGGACCTCAAACCGCACCTCAGCCAACTCTCCAGCAGCAAGGTAACCTGAGCTCAAACCGTTTCAAACTTGGAATCATCGCAAGCCAGCTAGCTAAAAATGTGTAGCATCTCATCTCGCTTACCTTGCAGGAGTGTACACCTTTGCACTCAGAGTTAGGAGTCACTTTCGAACGCGTCAACACAATCAAAAATGTGAGCGAACACACATTTCTGCAGGAGAGCAGTGTGGCAACCCGATCTATTTATCGTGGTGTTGTGATTTTCCAGCTCGTGTTTATTTCTCTAGTGGAATGATAAAAATACGCAAGACCGAGAAGATAGGAGCAATGACTTCAAGAGGTTTAGTAGGTCAGTTGTAATTAATTTGTATGCTCCCTTCAGTATTTACTGCTGAACCATATGCCAAATTATATCAACTGTAGATACAGGTATTCCAGTGTTTTTGGAAACTTGAAAGGATGCAGTGGCCATAAATAGCTGTTAAATAATGAGACAAATGCTGTCATTCAATGTTCAAAAAGGACACGTTCAGTTCAGTTTTGCAAAGACACACGGCTGCATTCTGATCAAAGCAGGGCAGTAGGTCGAAGGTTAGTTATCTCAGCAGCTCCGTCGCTTTCCTCCTCACTCCTGGAACTGACTCAAAACGGGTTCCCCTGAGAGCAGACTTGATTTTAGATATAAGACAAACAGTTGCACAGTGAATAGCACCGCGATGTGTTTCTTGGCTAAAAGCTGCTTCACTGAGAGTGTCGACTGCGCTGCCAAGTTGTCTTAATGAAGGATGAAGCCACTTTCACACAGCTGTGGCCTCTTTCTTATTTTCGACCCTTTCTCATAAATTTTCTCGAACGTGTTTGGTTTTGGTTCACTGTGGCTTCATATGGAAACCAGTTCTCCATAATAATTAGAATCACAGTCTTGTTGCGTAATTCTTTGAACCCCAAGCTGGGTGTTGTGTTTTGTTTTGGGGTTTTTTTGCTCCTGTCACATTTTTATTTTGGGCTAATTTATCATTGTAATATGAAGTCTTACACCTTTATATACAAACTACAACCATGGCAAGAAGTAAAGAGAACTCAAACTTTCCTCTGTGCAGTGTAACACGGTTACAATGCCTTAAATCATCAAAAATACAAATCTATTAATTAATCCATTTTTTTTAAACAAAATTTTTAAAAATGCATTTGGAATCAACATGTACATAATTTTTCCAAATGTCACTCTGAATACTATAAATATTTTACAACTGAGATTTTTCCTTTTTTGTCACATGACTGTTGGTCACAGCTGAGTCACTAAAAGCTTCACGGTTGCACCGAGGAGCGCAGACTTTTTAGATTGTTTCGAGTTTTTTTTTTTTTTTTTGGCCTTTATTTGAAAGTGGAGTGAAGAGGGGGACAGGAAAGTGGGGGAAGGACCTGCAGCAAAGTGTCATGAGCCGTATTCGAACTCACTGCCACTGCGTCGGGGACTTTAGCCCTTGTACGTGGGACGCCAGCCCAACCAAGTGAGCTATCGCGGCGCCCCGACTTTTTCGATTTTTACAGAATCTGGTGCAAAGGGTCTAATTGTTGGTGAATTTTTAAATGTAGAATAAAGTGATTTTGAACCAAGCAGGACATCACAGGATATTATTGTAAGGGCCGTTGGAAAGTAGAAAAGATTTCCGTTTTACGGTTTCTGTCTCTGGTAGATGCTGTAATTTTGCAGATTTTATCATTTTGACACACCTTTGAAACCCGTCGGCAAGTTTTGGGGTTCGCATTGTTAATAGCTACACCTTGTGCATCACATTTTACCTGCTAGGACTGAATAACTAGGAACTACATGTTTATAGCAAAAAGGCTTGTACTGTGGATTTTGACCATCTCTTACCTGCACAGACATTTACATGGCCATCCTCTTCTGTTTTTCTGTTTGTAGCTGAAGCTGTTGAATTTGTACATCAAGCGCGCCCAGTCCGGCTCCACCGGCAGCGAACCCTCGTCTGAGGGCCTATAGGAGACACAGCGCCGTCCCACAGGACAACCACAGAACTGCAACTACACCCTCCAAACATCAAACATCTGTTCATGAAATCACACCCACACAGGCCGAGAACAAAACACGGATCGAATCGCTCTCACACGAGCAACCTGCGTACATCCACAGCAGACACAGCGTATACACACACACATTCGTAGGTACACAAAGTCCTCATACGTTTCCCGCCTCGCTGCAAGATGGGAGTGATGACAAGGAGAGGAGTGTTGTAGTTCTCTCCCCCCCCCCCGATCCCTGACTGAACTGAACCCTTACATTTGGATTAAACATAAACAGACTTGCAGTCACATACTCCTCCCAGGTTCGTCACTGATCACTCGAGGATGAAGATATGAAATGTCCGTCCTGTCCACTCTGCTTTCTATCCAGAACACAACAGTGTCCCTTCTGAACAACATCGTGATGTCAACAGCAAACGGAGCATCTGCATGGTTCTCATTTTTCTGTGGGGGTGGGGGGGGTGGGGGGTAATATTTCATCAAACAGCACTGCGATGAACAAAACGGTGCTGTCTTTGTTTGCTTCTTGAACAGTGAGTAACTGGGGCCAGGTAGACGGGAATGTAAATTTACATTGTGTCATAGTTTGGATTTACTTTACGCAATGAGGTTTTACTGCAGTGGTTTTTAATACCTGGAGTTTTGTCTCTTCCTCACACATCAACACGCGTTCTCTCTTTCAAAAAGGTGCTGATGAGCCTGAAGAAAGGTACGACCGACCAACCCTGCACAGCACTAACGCAAGTCACAGCGGGTCACGCCTGCTCATAGCAAATACAGTACATAGACAGGTTCCAAACATAGGAGGCGTTATGTGCTTGGCTATGCATGAGACTAAACTTAAAGAATAACTTTTTATTGGGGTCCTATTGACAGTCAGAATAACGTGACTGGGGGTTTTAAATTAATGTGAACAATGTCCACCCCTTTCAGATAAATCCATGATGTCCTCTATTTGTCCCAGCTCATCTTGGATCACTTCTGGGCAACATGGGGAGGAAAATGGGTGCGTGCTGCTTACTACATGAAGTATGACCAGACATGGCTTATTATCACATAGTGGATATGTATCTATATATGATATTAAAATGGAATATCCAATAACAGTGTCATTTAGGAGAGTCCCCCAGGGGGGTGCACGCGCGCACCTGTGCCCATCCTTGTTTTTATTTCTCTCTCTCTCTCTGTTGCGCGTGCCGTAGTCTCTCTCTCTCTCTCTCTCTCTCTCTCTCTCGCTCTCGCTCTCGCTCTCGCTCTCTCTCTCGCTCTCTCTCTCACACTTATTATTTTTCTCTGCCGAGAAATTTGTAGAAATGTATTATTTACTGCTCTGAAAAAAAAAACAACTGTCATGTCTCACTTTTCTCCTGTTCATCGTGTCTTTCTTTCCTTCCTCTTCTTGTAACATTCTAGTTTTCACTGTTGTGTTTCCTCCGTGCATTTACAAAGCTGTGCTTACAATAAAATAAAGAACTTGTACAGATCATGATAAGAAATGCCTCTTTGGATTTTTTGCAGTATGAAAAAATGTTGATGAATGGACGGATATAGTGAAGTCTTCTCTTACTGCCGTGCTGCCCGTGCAATTCAACACGGAAGACTTATTGTTTTGATTGTAAACTGACTTTAAATAGTAATAGACCACCTCCGATATGTGTAATAAATATTTGCTGTGTAGTTGGACCTTAAACCAGAACATCCTTTGAAATCTAAAACAAATGATCAGTGTTTCTCCAGAAAAACTGCAGCGATCCTTTGGTCCTTTGTAGGAGAAATTAGTTTTTTAGAGAAGCTGTAGCTCGATATGCACAGAAAGTTTTATTTCAGTTGCTGGTTAGATAATTCTTACTGGTCACAAGGAACAAAACTAGAAGACATTTTGAGAAAAATGCCTTTTCTTACCTGTAATAAGAGATCACAATAATAATTCATTGTGACTAGTGATGCACGATATTAAAATTTCTGGCCAATATCCGATATTAGTACTTCTGATATTACCGATATTCAATTTTTGTTCACACTGAAAAATTAGTATAAGTAAGCACTGTGAAAAGAAGCCCATCCCAAGTTAGACCACGTAGTCTTCTATATTATGTAACAAAAGTAAAACATATTTAGCATATTTAACGTTCAAGTCCAGGAACCTTTAAGTAAAAACATCTGTTAAATAGCAGCAAATGTAGTTACGGAGGCACTACTGTTAGACAACCATCGTTTTTTTTTTTTTTACATCAGCTAAATTTGTTCATCAGACCGATACCGATATATCGGAAAAAACACTAATATGAGCCGATACCGATGTGATCGCCGATATATCGTGCCTCCCTAATTGTGACATTTGCTACAATAATGAAGGTTTTCTGTCCCTTGTTTTGTCTAGAAATGTCAGAAATTGATGAAAAATGTGCACCAAAATCTTCCAAAGCATCTCCACTTTACTGAATTTGTCTCAAACAGTACAGAGTTACTGTCAAGTGTGAGGAAGAACAAAAAGCAGTAAATCATCACCAACTGTCACACTCCAGTGGAGAAAAAAAAACAGAAAAAGTGGACAAAGTGCACTTGTAAATGAAGCGGGCTAATCCAGGACATGGCGTAAAAGATAACATTTATGTCTTATGTAACGCCGCTGAATGTCATGTATGCATCTGTTCTCTGAGGCTGTAAATTTAGGAGCAGCTAAAGAAGCTCCCAGATACAGCAGCGGTCTGACCTGCAAAAACCCCCTGACCTCCCTCCAGACTGTCCTCACAACGATTCCCTGCATTACTGCCATGAAATATTGGGAAGAGCTTGAGATGCCTGCATTTTACATTTACATTTTGTGATAGTTTTACTGCTGCAAGAAATATTGTGCTTTGTTCATATGCAGATTCTTGCAAATTTGCAAAACAGGTTATAAACAGTGTATACATAAAAATGAGTTGCTGCAACAGAACAAAAATGTTAAATCAGAGTTATTGTGCAGCAGCCTGAGTGTCTACTTGTATGCTTGGATCATTAGTGCACTTCAAGTGTTTTTCAAGCAGGAGTGTTGCTGCTCAGTAAAAGTGAAAGTTGACCTCTAATTAATAATTAACTGAGAGTGTGTCCATGCAGATGGTTTATCTAATTGCTGGCTGGCTTTTGACTGCACTAAACCACTGTGTGCGTTTCCCCACACAAGGGGGGGGACTTTAATAAAGTCATGAGGCGGGTCTTCCTCCCCCCTCCTCGGGCCAAAATAGCGTCCTGCTCGGAAAAAACTCTTGCCACCCACAGACTTGACCGTGAGCCACGTCCAGGGTCCGATCGGTGGGTAATTATTGACCAGAGAGTGCAAGAGGACGGCAGGAGGGGAGACGCGCTCTGCACAAGTCTGCAGCCTCTCACTCTGCGGACTCAACTTCTCTGCTGTGAATCCAACATGAGTTTGGATCTGGTCGGTACCGGGCTCAGGCGTTGGCAGCAGGACTGAGGAGAAACAGCTGTTTGTGAGGCACGATGTTGTTCTGGCAGCCCTACACTGAAAACTTCCGAGCCCCCGTTCAGAGACACGGCGGCGGCTACACACGGTACGAAGCTCATCAACGTGGAAATGAAATGTTTGTTTAGTTTATGTCCAGCAGTGATAGTAGTGTGTGGAGTTCCCTATAAGACGCGTTAATGAGTAACTATTATTGCTTCTTTCCAGCGAGAGAAACCAGCGTCCCGTCACTGTGTGTGTGTGTATGATAATTGCGGGTGGCGGCATTTTGTCCACAGTTTTCATATTTGTTGACAGTAATGACTTGGTAGATGTGTTGTAGTTTCTGGGAGGCAGAGCGCAACTACAGTTGGACACAATGACGGAAGCTGCGAGGCCTCTGATTGGCTGATCCTCCTGCGCTGGGCACAGGAGGCGGCCTCTGATTGGCTGTGCGCCGTCCTGGCATCATTCCCGAGGCTGGCGGTGGCAGCCCTGCAGGTTTCACGGACCGACAGTCTGTATGCTGAGGGAGCCATGTTGATGCCTGGTTTTGTGTCAAACGCTTCATTTTGGATGGTGAAAGGACTGCGTGGTAAAGACCGGGAGGGGTGATTCCAGCTCCGCGATGAGAAGAGGAGCGCCGTCTGGGATGGTACAGGGAGCGCCAGAGGAGAGCTGCTCTTAGTGGATTCAAAGCAAGTGAAGTTGATGCTAGTTAGCTCCGTAGCTAGGTAGCAACAGCTGTGCGGACGCTGCGTGGGATGCGGCGTGTGGACTAAAACAATTTAATCTCCTCTGCTTGTTGCATTTTGCTGAGCTAACGTTAGCTTGACCGTGTGAAGACTCTGTGCCTGGAGTAACAACGCGGCCGCTGAATTCATGCTAGCTCGCTTAAGCTGCCGTTGTCAAGCTAGCTGCTAGCTAACGTTAGCATGCTGACAATCAGCTCGCATCTTCAGTCACGACTATTTGCTAGCTAACTTATTGTTACTTTCAGGCAGACTGCCAGTCGTGGAGCACCGTGTCGTGTGTTTAACCCCCTCAAAACCCGAGTGGAGATATGGCGGTACATCCAGTCTCTGTAGAAAGCTACCAGTTCGCCTGCCCTGCTCGCCAAGGAGCGGCTAACGGGCTAGCAGCATAACTTTCCTCTGACGGTGTCAACCAGAAGCTGCACTTCCTCGCTAGCCGACCTCGTACCTGAAGCAAGCTGGCGGCCCTCCGAGTAGAAGCCGAGGACAAGGAGCTGGGGCCGATGGCCTGGGTGCTGAAGATGGACGACGCCACCATCGAGTCGGGGCTGGTGCACGACTTCGATGCCAGCCTGTCCGGCATCGGGCAGGAGCTGGGGGCAGGAGCCTACAGCATGAGGTTAGAGACGGAGTCAACAACATGCCAATCCCGGCTTCATAGCACAGTAGTGGGTCGTTAAGGCAGAACAACACCAACTCTGTCTCCAAGTGTTAACATTGCAGCCTCCCCCCCTGCCTGGGTGTGTTATTCCCTTTGTGCTGGGTGTGATGGTTTCTCTTTGTTTTGGGATTTGGAGCAGGGCAGACACTGCAGGGTGCCACGATCAGGGACAAAGATTAATTTCTCTAAACCCACACAAAAGCAATGGAAAGACATGTGTAATACTGCCATGGACAAAGATATCAGTTCCTCCTGTTTGTCAGCTGGGTCTGCTGCCAAAAGATACCTAAACTTTGTGTTGCACTCAGCTCATCTGCAGGGAAGGCCTTGTTTTGGCCTCTCAGAAGCTGGTGTTTCTGTGCACCACAGTGTGAAAGCAGAAAATGGTCAATTGTGTGTGATCTGATGGGACTTGTGTTGGTCTTCTTGACTAGGACACGCTCTAGTTTGTTGTCATCTGCTCTCCTTGCAGCACAGGACGCACCTGAACATCATTTCTGAAATGAAAGCAGGTGTTTTGTCCAACAGTTTTCTGCTGCTGAGATCCAAGACTGATGATTCATGATGATGAACATTTAGTGTCTTGTGTTTTTTGCTCCTTTTGGCATCTCTGAAGGTTCTATGATTTCACTTCCTATGAAGTTTTTCTAAGAAAGTGTGACAGCCAGTTAGTCATTGGAGCAACTCCTGAGTGTTGTATAGCAACGCTGTGACAAAACAGAGAGTTTGTAGTTTACTTTACTCCTTCCTTGATGTGACATTTCTTCATTCAAACATCGTTTCTACTCAGATGCAACAAGACATTCGGCCTGTTTTGGGTTGTTTGATATAAAATGCCAGCTATGCTCCTCACTCCGTGGTATAATAAACACAAGTCTTGTTATGATGTCAGTTCCACCATCATATTTGCACTGATGTCAAACATTCTCAAATGAAACCCAGCTCCAGCACAGCGCTTTTCACTGTGCAGAAAGTGTACGAAACACACACAGTCCAGCAACAAATGTTCATCTTCATGGTGCCAGTTTTAAACAAGCTTCGCAGCAGTACTTGATCATTCGCTTAATTCAGAGACGTGACAGCTTTCTGCATCAATGAAATGCTGGTTAGTCATTACTACTTGATGATTGTTTCCTGCATCTGTGTTTCTTTAATGATTAAAGAAGGACTTTGCTGGCACTGGAGTGGTATTGTTGTAAACCACCTGTTCAATTAGTAATTCTTACTATGTGTGCAGTGTATTATGTAATAGGTGAGTGATATTTGTGTGACGCAGCCAAGACCTCCCAGAACATGCATGTGTCTTATCAGCAGCCTTCTCATCCATCTGCTTTTAGCGTGCGTTTATCTGAGTGTGACGTCGGTGTGTGCCACTCACTTATGAGTGCAAGCAAGTTTACCAATACTCCAGTGCTGGTATGCGGGTAAGTGAAATAGTGAAAACAGAGTGTGTGTGGTGTCAGTGGCTTCAGACCTAATGCTATCTGCGGTGTCAGGGTGGGGTGTGTTTGGAGTCAGCAGCTGGTCGGAACAGAATGTCTCAGTGTGTTTCAGTGGAACGAGCACCTCAGATTTCAGGAAGCAGACCTAGTTTTTTAACGGGCAGCACGGCTTAACACGGCCATGGCACCCAGGTTGGCACTGTCTGGGCACCCACTCTGCAGAGAAAACGCGCCAGCGGGCGATTGAGAGAACGCGATCTGAGGCTGAATATATCTAGCAGGCAGCTGTTTGAAAGACTTTGTTGTTTTGCAGGAAGGAGCTGCAGGAATGTCTTAAAATTGTCAAGTTGTTGTTTTGTTTTTTAGAAAAAGTTTGGCTCAGGTTTAGACTCATGACTTGCCAAAAAAGTTTTCCAGGTAATGAGATGCCGTGATCTGCATTTCTTTACATGGGCAGGACTCTTTTCCTTTTTTTGCACATCGACTGAGATGTACATGCACCCGCTGACACTCCTGCAGCATTTGTCAGGGTGAGCTGAGGACGGGTTGGTTGTCTGGCCAGGCTGCCAAGTGTGAAAGATAGTATATGTCAGCAGCTCTGGCTATCTCTGGCTTGTTTCTGATCATTTATCTGGCCTCATGCATACATAATAAGAGAGCCATTTGATCTATGGAAAGCTTTTGTCACTTCCTCTAAAATAAGCCGATCCACTTAGTAGTACCACACTACGATGAGATAAAATATCGCCTTGCCAAAAGTGGTGTATTAATCATTTAAATTGTACGAAACAATCCGATGTATTGGTAGAGATTTAAAAAAAACAAGTCTTGATAAATAAAGACAGAATTCCTCTTTGCTTTTATAGAGTTCACAGTGATTATGTTGCCATCAGGATGGATGGTCTGTGTGATTCAATAACAGCTCAGAACTTTGACTAACCTGACAACAAAAGCCAGTAATACCGAGAGGCCAAAAGCAAAGACAGTACACCAATTAAACTCTTCAAAGACTCTTTCGATCTGTCTCACAACACTTTTTTTATGGTGGTTTTCTGTTTTCTCGTGCACATCATCTCCGTGCTGACTGTCCGTCTGTGTGTCTCTCCCCTGTCCTCCTGTGTCTCTCAGTGATGTGCTGGCTCTGCCGATCTTTAAGCAGGAGGACTCCAGCCTTCCTCCTGAAAGCGAGACCAAAAATCCCCCATTCCAGTATGTGCTGTGCGCCGCCACCTCGCCCGCCGTCAAGCTGCACGACGAGACGCTCACATACCTAAACCAAGGTGAGGCGCACGACACGCCGCGTGCGTTCGAGGAAAAAGTCGAGCTTGACCTGATTTTGTTTTGCTTTCTTTTTCTGAATTGAGTGCTTACGTTTTTCCACTGAAGACTACCAGATCTCCACATGAAGGCTTTCTGAGGCTGCGCTCCCGCTGTTTGACATCAATAAATGATTAGCACATTAATTTATTGCACATTAGTATGATTGCTGTAAAACGAAACCATTGCTGATGTGAGTGGCAGCCTCTTCTGGCCTCTACACAGCGCAGTAACACTGAGCACCAGCAGTTTGCTGTTTACTCTGTGATGCTGCATTATAGCAAACACGGAGATTTAGTCGACTTAATGGCACATAAAGTTGTTTCTTTTATTGCCTTTTCGGGAATTCTCTTTGTGTCCGTGGCTACTGTCAGATTAATTTAACCACAACAGAAAAGACAATTACAGACAGACATTTAAAAACAAAGTGCTCCACAGCAACATCTCCAACAAAGCACAAGCGACAATCACCTCACATCATGTGGATTCGTTAAACAGCTATTTGGGAGACTATGAAGGATCTCTGGGCACTGAAAGTCCACAGAGGAGGTACCTTAAACCTCATGGAAGCAGCTGGTCTTCACCAAAGAGAATATGTGATACATCGCAAAGGTTTTACAAGATGCAGCAACATGTGAGCTTCCACATTGTTACAAGATTAACTGCAAGATGAAAGTTGCCAAAAACTGAGCCCAGATGATTTAACATTATTCATAGATTGTGTTTACATGCACACCAGTATTCTGGTCATGAGGCTTATCTCGGCTTTGACCATAGCTGGTGTTTACATGGAGCACAGAGCAGCCTGCTTGTTCATATCCCTGGAAGCACGATAAATACTGGTATTCCTGTTACTGAATACAGAGTGCTGTGTGCACAGGTGCCTGAAATATTTGCAAAATAAACTGACAATTTAGTCCGACATTCCTGTAACTGTCTTAGCTAACCTTAAATTAGTTTGACTGTTGCTATTGAAAATGAGGCCACTTTGGCTTATAGCGGGCTTAGCACTACGAGATGCCAATATCGCATTGCGGATTTTGCTTTTTCCACGTTACTGCCAGCAATGGGAGAAGAGAGTGCCAGGAAATATTAAACATGTCCCCTTTGATCGGTGTCAGGCTGTCACTGTGTAGGGCGAGGGAGTGGCGGGTGAAGATACGCAGCTGCGATGGACTGGATAGAGCTGTCATGGTGGAGTTCAGTGACCCCGAGAACAGAGGAAATTTCCGTCTGAGTAGGGCCTTTTACCAGCTGTGTGACACCGTTTATGAAAGCAGAGGAAACGGCACAACGAACACCAGTTCCATTACCGATGAGTGTCTTTGGTAGCAGTTGTAGGAAATATTTCTTGGCTGCTAACCAGTCTGGGGTTCACAGAGGCACAGCAAAGAATTTTTATATGTATACGTTCTGCTGCGGTATGCTGGACCAAACCATGAGTCACCTCATTAAAGTCCCAAATTAAGAGGAAGCTGTTCAGATGGTTTGTGTTGCTGTTACTTGACTTGGCTGTGGAAGCAGGATAAGATGTATACATGGAACAGTAATCTGGTTTTGTTTTGAGTACAGCAGCTAGCATCATGAGGTTCCTCAAAAACTAGGATCAGGGTTTATCCAAGTTACCCAGGATACTTAAGTCCATGTCAACACGTTCATGTATAAAATGGATTGTCTCGATACATATAATACTGAAGTACGTGTGCAATCAAAGACTTCTGACACCTGACGGTCTGCAGTATGTTTTTGTAACTGCGTTTTTAAAACAGCTGAGTGGGAGCTTTCAAAAGCTGTCTGATCATCCGTGTCATTAGGTTGAAATGTGTGGCGTTTCTTGAGAAATGTTGCACAATTTGAGAAACGAATCTTGGAAAGTTGTGTGCCTTGTATACATGAATGTGTTCTCTGGTTCTGTGTGAGAGTTTGATGGAGAGAAGAAAAGGGCTGAACAAATAGTTGAGATATTATTCAGGGGCTGCAATTTTTGGATGAAGGTAAAGTCTTTCCCAACATACTTTTTTAAAGGCAAGATTGTGGTGCTATAGAGATGCCCAAGCCTGGAAATCTTCTTCTCCTGATGTAAGAAGACATGCTTGGTCGGTAAAGACCACCTCAAACCTTACAGCAGCATATTTATATTTGTTTTCGTGGGGGGAAAAAAGCAAAATTTGCTATTCCCATTAAAATCGTGGCTCATATTGCAATCACAGTATGTATGTATTTCTATATTGTTCAGCCCCAGAGAAGAGTCATGTTGGTGTTGAATGGAGTGTGTATGAACAAAATGCATTCGATAACCTGAGTGGTATTTCCACAAGCAAAGCCTCAGAGTCTGAGCATTTGCACAACTTTAGGGCACAAGTGATGTCGTTTATTTCTGTCATGCGCATACATTTGCCCAATTCTTACATACTTGAGACACAAAATGTACTGCCAAAGTCGTGAAACATCTTTATAAAACATTGCAACGAACTTTGTCTGCATCAAGAAGGCTGCCTTCCTGAGACACAAGCAGAGTGATTTGTAACCATTCAAGCAAGAAGTTTGAAAATATGAACATTTTATTCAAATGTGATCCTGTAAAGATTCTTAAAATCTAAAGTGCACTTTTTGCCACAGCAGGAATCAGAGGAACCGACGACCCCCGAGATGTCTTTGCTAAAGAGTCTTTTCTGTTTCGTTCTGAAATTGTGGAAGTTTTTTGTGTCAGATTTTTTTCTTGTTGTTGTTCTGGGAAGTTTAAAAAGATTCAACAAAACGAAGCGCCAGAGTAGATGGGTGGACCAGTGAAAGAGTCCAAGAACTGTTGAGCGTTTTATCAGATCCATTTGGCGGAAAATAGGCTTTTGTCTTCATTCTTGTCCAAATTACATAACAACAAAACAGCCTGTATCCTTTCAGGGAGTCTGTTCAATGTTGAGGAATAGAAACATTTAATGCTTTATGATGTTTTTTACTTTTAATGTAGTGTTCTTACCCTTTCTGTCTCTGTCTTCCAGGCCAGTCTTATGAGGTGCGTATGTTGGACAACAGGAAGCCAGGGGAGTTACCAGAGCTCAACAACAAGATGGTGAAGGTGAGAGGATCCTCCCAGCGGGACGACAGACTTCTCCCTCTTACGCTTAGTGCACTTAATATCTAACGGCTGTGTGTGTTTGTGTTTCTAGAGCACAGTGCGAGTAGTGTTTCACGACCGTCGGCTGCAGTACACAGAGCACCAGCAGCTGGAGGGCTGGAAGTGGAATCGTCCTGGCGACCGTCTCCTTGACATCGGTAAAGATGCCTGTCGAGAAACGTGTGCCTCGACCGTCCCGTGTGTGAGATCCGGAGCTCAGACGTCTGTGTTTGTGTGTGTGAGACAGATATTCCAATGTCAGTGGGCATCGTGGAGCCGAAGACTCACCCCTCCCAGCTCAACGCTGCTGAGTTTCTGTGGGACATGAACAAAAGAACTTCTGTTTTCGTGCAGGTAGCGCACCAACATCCTCACTCGCTCAACCCACACACACACACACACACATCAGCTGTCTTTGTGCCATCTGTTAGACGCGCCACCGAATTTCCACATCAAACGCATATTTTCGAGCACATCGCAGTCTTGTCTACCCGCCGTCTCTGCAGGTGCACTGCATCAGCACAGAGTTCACTCCCAGGAAGCACGGCGGAGAGAAGGGCGTCCCCTTCAGGATCCAGATCGACACGTTCACCCAGGGAGACAGCGGAGAGTACACAGAGCACCTCCACTCTGCCTCCTGCCAAATCAAAGTCTTCAAGGTGCACGCTCGATCATCTCAGGAGAGGAAACGTTTCCACCTCGTGTGTCAGATCTCGCACCAATTAACTCAGCCTTCCTTTTCCGGTTCTCTCTCTTTCTCTCTCTCTCTGCTTTCTGTTTAGCCAAAGGGGGCGGACCGCAAGCAAAAGACTGACAGGGAGAAGATGGAGAAACGCACACCTCAAGAGAAGGAAAAGTACCAGCCTTCTTATGATACCACTATTCTGTCAGAGGTCAGTATGCGGCTGCGACGGACCAATCGGGTTTTGTGTGGCTTCAGCACTAACTAGCACTAACAAGCATCCTGGTTCAGATTTTATTTGGGGCCTGTTAAAACACACAAATGAGCGAAATTTGCTACTGATGTTTGAGCCTGCAATAAATTAAATCTCTGCCAACCATTGTTCTAAGCATAATACTTCAGATTTAAGAGACCAGCAGTCATTTTTATGTGAAGAGCTGCCATTATCACACGGTCTCTTCTGTTATTAAGCCTTTCTTTCTTATTGTTTTCTGACTTTAATTATTTTCCCTCACTTGTATCATTACGCCACCACAGAAAAAGGTCACAGGACTATCTGCTCTTCAACTGCAGTGCATCAGAATATGGTTATATTACACATTTAAGAAAAAAACGGGTCCCCATTTAACTTTTCTCCTCACTGTAATGAACCACCTGTTTCTTCACACATAAATTAATGCTGCCGTGACACAAACTGAAACCACCTGCTGCTGCTTAAAAGACAGAGTGGTGTTAGCAATGCGGGTGTTTTTGTTAGGTGAGGTGGTCCACACTGAGGGGAAGCCCTTCACAGTTTGTAGAAAAGGAGCTAAAATGTAGTCGAGGTTATCAATCTGTCTTTGTTGTGTTGTTGGTTGTGTTGCTCGCTGGCCGACTAACCTCTGCTGTGTGTCTGTATGTAGACGAGGCTTGAGCCCATCATAGAAGATGCGGGCGACCACGAGCTGAAAAAGTCCAGCAAGCGGACACTTCCCGCTGATTGTGGCGACTCCTTGGCCAAGAGAGGCAGTGTAAGCTTCCCTGCTGTCCTCCACTCGTCCTTCTCATCGCTCCATCCACAGCCTGCCCCCTTCATAGACACCCCACTGTAATCTAAGGCTTGTAAACTTATCTGAAATGAAGGGGGATAATGCCGTGGGGTGGAGATGGTGCAAAGCTAAATTCTTAGTCCGCAACCCTTGAGCTCTTTTTTTCAGGCCTGTGTCATCTTCTTGTTGCTCCCTATATGAAGATGTGTGTGTCTTTCCTCAGTGTTCCCCGTGGCCAGACAACGCCTACGCCAGCACCAACCAGGCAGCTACTCCCTCCTTCACCTCCACCCCGCTGTCCACCTACACCACCTCCTCAGTACTGGACAGGTACCCGCGTGTGTTCACTTTGAACTTTAAATACAACGTATGTTGGGTCTCATCACGTCTGACCGTCATTTCTTTTCTTTACAGCGACTCGTCCTCTCCCAATCACCAGGCAGACCCTGGCAGCCATGGCAACTCGGAGGTTAGTCGAGAGTCTCGCACCTGTATGAACTGGTAGAAGAGTTAAAGCAACAGTATGGATGAGGAACAGTTGGTTGAAAGGCAGCAAACACACATGTAAACACGCCCTGATGAAACTGGAAGAGGATGGAGATGACAAAAAGCAATAAAACACACACACACATACAAAAATGGAAGTCATCATCCGACATGTTTAGTGCTGCAACATGTTGTAGGTTTGGGTGGAACTGTGAAATGTGGCCGAGCTTTGTCTGCCATTCTGGCATTGTGTCGGCCGAGCTTTGAGGAACGCTTGATTTATTGATTGCTGTCAGGATGTGAAGAGACTTTCAACAAACGCCACAAAAAGCGCTTTTGAAATACTCCTCATACTCGAGCTTTGAAGGCATGTCACAGGTGTAAATAATCCAGTTATTGATGGCTGAGCTTTGCTCTCAAGGTTCTGGTTGCGTGCGTCATGACTCAGCAGAATGAGTTAATGTTGTTGGTAACATGTGCTTTTCCTAATGTGGAATGTCAGAATGTCTGCTGTGAAAAATGCCTCCTCCACCGCTTCAGTCCTTTAACTTATTAATGGAGCTTATCGGAGTGTGTTTTTGCTTCATTCAGTAATACAAAACGTAAGATTTTATTAGATTTTAATAAGCGATGGGATCATAATGCTAATTACTGTTGTGATTACATCTAGTGCAGACACAAGTAAACAGCAAGTGGAGACACACAATGTTGGTAATTAATCCTTAGAGTGACACTCTGCGTCTAAATTCACATTTCTTCTTCTTCTTGGTTGAATTGCTCCATTTATGATGTAGCATATATCAAATGAAATTGGATGAACTCATCATTACATAGATACGTAATGATAACTTGCCTGGTTTGCTACTGTGCATATTCACTGTAGTGAATGAAGTAATGGCATTTATTTCTGTTAGACATAAACTGAATATTTAAGTTTCTAAGTCATGCAGTGTCCCACCACCATGGTGCTAATGTTGCCACATTCCAGACATTCTCCCACCACAATTGTGTAAAGATATCTACTGTCAACATTATATAGTGAGATACATGACAGCATGATGGTGACATAGTAAAATCTGCAAGTATTATCATATCAATATTGGAGAACCTGGATCATTTAGACTGTTCAGAATGCTTGAAATGACTAGAAAAGAGCTTAAAATTAAAGGTAACAGGGCGCATGGTGTTGCCAGTGAAAGCTGTACATCCAGCAGAAATACCAAAGAAGAGCTGATTGCAGGTTCCCAAAAAACATATGCATTTGTCACCTTGCACAGAGTTGTCACAAAGCAACTTCACAACACCGCTTTAGGTTTGTGAGATGGGAGATAGATAGATAGATAGATAGATAGATAGATAGATAGATAGATAGATAGATAGATAGATAGATAGATAGATAGACTTTATTAATCCCCAAGGGGAATGCAAAATGTACAATACGTGTAATATTTCAAGAAATGTCCTGTGTGAAGTATACTGCAAATAGTGATGATTACTCTATGTAGTAAATATTCTGTGTAGTAGACAAAATAAAGTTCAGATCAGTGGCAGATACTCACCATTCCCAGGCATTGGTTGCATCACACATGCTCAGTGTTGTTTGACTGCTCAGATGGACTGAACGAGTGATAGAACTAATGCTGTGTAAATGTGCTGACGTCCTCCGTGTCCCCCCTTTTACAGCAGTTGAGCCCCACTGCCTCCATACAGGACACACAGAAGTGGCTGCTGAAAAATCGCTTCAGCTCCTACACACGGCTCTTCTCTCACTTCTCAGGTACGCACCGGCCTGTTGTCACGCAAACACACAACGAAACGTGGTTGTCGTGTGACGTACAAGTGACCGAATCTCCTTCTTTTTGCACAGGTTCTGATTTGTTGAAGCTAACCCGGGACGACCTGGTCCAGATTTGTGGGCCAGCAGATGGGATCAGACTCTTTAATGCACTCAAATCCAGGTATGTTGCACATGATGGTTGTTGATGGTTGGATTTAATCAAGCAACCTCTGAGTACAAGTGAAGAGTTCATTTGCAGAAACAGATAACTCCATCTTCACAAACCTTCAGAAAACCCACTTTTCCATCGTCTACCTGAGACAATGTCAATCAAACTTAAGTTCTCTCTACTTTTGTCGTGTCATTTCTACTGAGTCAAATCCACTCAACTTCAGTTTGATTGATATTATCTCAAGCAAACAACAAAAAAATAAGTGTTCTGAAAATCTACAAAAATTGAGTTATCTGTTTTTACAAATGAGCTCTTCATTTCTTCTTTATTGGTGAAGCAGAATAGATCATTTCACAGAGATAGACACGATGAGCAACAAAGCACACACTTCCGTCATTATCATTTCACCGACAACCAGACGCCAGAAAGCGTGTTTGACCTGATAACGTGTTGCCGTGTGTGCAGGTCGGTGCGTCCCAGGTTGACGGTGTACGTCTGTCAGGAGTCGCCTCAGGAGAGCCCCCTGCTGGAGAGACACGGCACCAACGAAAACGGAGAACACAGCATCTCCTCTAGTTTACATGGTGAGGACGCTGTTTGTGTTTCAGTCGGCGGAATAGCGCGAGCGTGCGAATGTTAGCAGGAGTGTGAAACGGCCTCCCCGCTCTGTCTTGTGTGCAGTGTATCACGCTCTGTACCTAGAGGAGCTCACGGCTGCAGAGCTCATCCGCAAGATGGCGTGTGTGTGCAGCCTTCCACTGGGAAAGATCAACCAGGTGTACAGACAGGGTCCTACAGGGATACACATCCTGCTGAGTGACCAGGTACACACACACACACACATACAGACACACACACACACACACACACACAGACACACAGACACAGACACAGAGGTCCTTCACCAAACTGCTTCTCTCCATCTGCACTTTAATACTGTGAGCATCACATTCTCAGCTCTGGAGCGCTCTTTACTGAGTGGAAGCCTTTAGCGGTAAACTGTGGGATGCACTCACCAGTTTCTACTCGAAGCAAGAAAACCCGTCGCCATGGATACCGATAGATGTCTTGTTCGCTCAGCTTTTGCGATATTCTGTATTTTTGGGTGATGTTTTATGCATTTTGTAAGCGAACAGCACAAACAGTTTTCTCCGAAAGTATCTCAATAAGTACTTGTATTAATATGAAATACTTGTGGCTCAAATATCTGAACATCATTTAACATTTGAGTAGCGCCATCATCAGTTCAAATTGTATTTTACCAGAATTAGCCGCATTTGGTGTTAAATAGCACGTTTGCCTGCTAATATACACAATATGTTCATGCAACACCTTAACGCAGCCTGTCACCACTGTCATTGTATCATTGGCATTGCTTCACATATCTAGTATGGCTATAAACTGTTGTATTTACTCCTAGTATGTTTCTTTAAATAAACGCTACATGTACAATTCAAATAGGATTAAAATGACGGCGTTTCATTGGAACTTTTTAAGCACTTTACTTTTTGATTTTTGTCTAAATCTGCCATGAAAATGTAGCAAAGGACAAAAACAATTGTCCTGAATGACACGTGGGCTTCTGTTTAGGATCAACAGAGTTTTACATATCATGGTAGTTTGTATCAGCTCTTCAGATGCTGCAGGGTTTTTCTGGTTTTTCTACTTGACATGACTGAAATGAATCCTCCAAGTGGACTAGAAAGTCACATGCAGTCGTCCTCAAATGTATTCCTACCCGTCCATTAAAGAAAAGGCAAAATTCACAGCAGTCACTCAAATAATTCGAAACTGAAAAAAGTAATAATAAATAAAAAATTGCTAAATTATAATTAAATGAGCACTTTGCTGATGAGCAGTAGGACAAAATCAAAATAAAGTCGTGACTCGATAATCCGACTCTAAATGTAAAACCTTCTTTTATGTCGGATAGCAAGGCTGTCGGATTGTCAAGATGGAGATACAAGGAGGGCTTGATGCTTGAAGGGTCATTTGTTGTTAATATTTATTCTTTATAGTTGTTATAATAACTAGTGTATTGTTAAAACACTACGCATCGCTGGATTTCACACATAATTGACCAGTGCGCTTGTGCACCCCTGGGGGAGAAGTGGCTGGAACACAGAGGCAGTACTTGGCTGCTGATGCCAGTTTAGTTAGCGCTCACACTTCTGTTTCCACCATCGGCGGCAGCGGGGGAGTGGCAGATACGCTCCACCGTTAAACCATAAACACTGAGCACGCTCACTGCGTGTGACGTCGTCGTGTCCTCTTCTGCGCATGCGGGACACTTTTGGGTCATATGAAGTTCACACAGCAGATCACATACAAGTTGCATTTAATTGGAAATGTGAACGAACATCAAGTCCTGCAGTCTGAATGTAGCCAATCTGTGGGATTGTTCAGTCAGATAATACGCCGTTATCCTTATTTGTGACATAAAATGTTGTGTCGGAGTCAGAATCCAAGGCTGTCAGTATGTTAAGACTATTTTTTTATGGGTTCTGTTTGTTTTTCCTAAAAACCTGTCGGGATAGCAAGGTTTTCAGATTGTTAAGGGTCGAATTATCGAGTCACGACTGTACCTGTCAACAGGTGCAGAAGTCTGAGAGTTACAGAAAACACTTGATGGCAGTGATTGGCTCAAAGGGTTGTTCAACAAAATATTAGTCTCCCATCATGCTTGTTCGCTTGTTTTTTGTTTTTTTTTAAATATTTCTGTTGAACCACAGTTCAAAAGCAATGTCATGTTGTTCATTAAATTTTTATTTATTATTACTTTTGTCAATTTCAACTTATTTCTTGTTTTTTTTTTTTCCTTCTTTAATGGGAGGATATGAATACGTTTGTGGACGACTGTAACACCAACAACTACGGTGTCCATGGTGTCTGTAGCCGTTTCTGTTTGTGCCAACAGTTGAGACTACATCTAGTTGCGGTTTTTCTGATAAATATTGTGATTTGATTCGTAATGTAATTTCTGAAAGTCAGGCTTTAGTTTAATATTCAGTTTGCAGTAGATGGGAAAACAAAAACATGACAAAGCACCAAATGACACCATCCAAAGTGTGACCGTCGCAGAGAGGACAACGTGAAACTGTAGCACCACTGACACAACACCCTGCATCAGATGAAACGAATGAGGTGTGGCTATTAAATTATGGATTTATGTCAACTGAACCGCAGCGTGCACGCCTGAACCGTTTAGTCCATCAATAGGCAGCATAAACTACCCCCGACAGCTTCGATCTGCTTGAATTCAATAAAACTGAATCACAGCAGCGGTCTCATTATTTATTAGCCACCTCTCTTATATCCTAAATTGTAGCCTTTGCGTTTTGAAATCAATTAAATTTACGTGCGAACTTGAGACTCAGTAAAGAATCAAGCGATCTATTAGTATTTTATTTTATGAGCTGTCTGATCATGAATGACTCTTATTTGCATGTCACTCACAGTTTCGTGCCGTCACACACACTGTACTGTTTCTACTTTGGTTATCTCTCTGCCTGACTGCCATCAGTGTTAGTTAAAGACCTTTCACATTTGACCTTTCACGCTGTCTTCCTCCTTCCAGATGGTTTACAACTTGCCTGACGAGAGCTGTTTTTTGATCAGCACTGTCAAAGGTGAGTTCACAATGCGACGTCTTTCAGGAGCCAGCGTCTCCCTCCCTGCGCGAGCTCCACTCAGTCTGTATTTGACGAGGATTTGATGTACTTTTCCCCGCTTGTGTCTCCCTCCAGATGAGTTGGGCGAAGGCCTCCATCTAATCCTGAAGTAGTGAGGAGGACAGATGGCATCACTAATACTCCACCCTCTGTTTTGGAGCTGAAGCCTCCCTCTGTCCCTCTCTGCCTGCCTCTACTCTTTTCCTTCTACGTCCTCCCCGTCTCTCCAAACAGATCGCTCGACGGAAAGCAGAGAAGACTGCGCTAAAGCCATGTAAATGTTAGAATCTGACATGGGTGTGTCCACTGTTTCATATTGAAAACATTATTAACAGAGGAGATTAGTTAAAAGAAGGAGAGACTGGGGGAGGATACGGGATTAGGAGGAAAGTTAACAATGTTCTATGTATTTTTTTGATTGATTATTTTATTTTATTTTAAATTTTTTTTTTTTTGTCTTTTTATATGGTTTCTGTGTGGAGAAGGGAGGGTGGAGGCTCCAGGAGAGAGGGCTGGGTGGTGTTCTGGCCGGCAGGAGAAGGAAAGAAAGCAGAGTTTCCTTATTGCTCGTTGCCCTTCCTACACAGCGCACACAACCAGCACTAGGCCAGTATTTGATAACCTGTACTGCTGAACAGCATGCGATCTCATACTAACTTGCTTCTAAAAGGAGAATCCCACCTTTATTCTGCTTGTTTAACATTCTCGACGGGGTTGTCTTAATTAACCATTTATTGATCAGCTCAGCTTGGTAACCCCCTCCCCCCACCTGAAATATCCGGGCTAAATTTGTGGAGACGGCGTCATTTGCGGATGTTGACGCCACGGTTTTTTAATTTTTAATTTTTTTTTTTCCTTGGACTTTGTCGGATGGACTGATTTCATTAACTCTCGTCACGTAGCGTCGTCCTATGTGACTTAGACTGACAGCCATATCTCTGTGTTGACACAACGTCCCGCTCAGCTCTCCTCACGTACGTCCTGTTTGGCCTGCGCTTTTACCGTTTTTATTTATGGATCAGCTGTTTCTATTGCTCCCATTACTTGTTTCTGGTGCCATATTGGCTTTTTTTTTTGGTTGTTTGTTTAGCTCAAGCTTTTACTCACATTTACACACACGGAGCACATACACTTGATCTTCACCTCCTCTGCTTTGTGCACCGACTTTGAACACCGGTTTAGAGAAGGATGGTTCTGGGATTTTAGCCGTAAAGATGCAAGAAAAGATAAAAACCTCTTAAGATTAGCATCTGGTGGAGCAGTAATGCCTATCTAAGAAAAAAAAAAACCTACTATAAAGTGGACCAAACAGGTTTCGGATTGATAGGCGTTTTCTTTTGAGGCGGTCTTGATCATTAGAAGCATTAATAGAGTTGCTCAGAAGTGGAGTTGCTTGTGCGCTGAAGTAATAAATCCTCCATTCCAGATTCTGCTTTGCAAGAAACAAGCCGCCCTGCAGCAGGCTGGTGGACATGCATCACCTGGTTTCAGCAGTCTTACTCGGTAGACTAGAAAAACCACGGCAGCACCACATCCATTCTCAGAATCTTGTGTTTTCAATGTAGCTGAACACGGGAAGAACAGGTCACGTGGTTCGAGTGCCCTTATCTTTGAAAAGCGACGGGACTCCTGGGAGTCGGCGTTGGTTTAGTTGACCTTTTGGTTTTGGTACACAGCGTCTGAAGTGCACAGTTTACACTTCAACGTGTCGGTGATTCAGAATGCGTGTGTGTGTGCATGTGTTTTTTTTTTTGTTTTTTTTTTTGTTCCTGCAAAGAGACTTCATTATGTCATAAACTTTTTTCCTGTTGGTATGAAGAAACTGTGTTTAGCTTGCTATTTAGTAAAGAGCATGTGGAAGACGGCGAAAGATGGAATTTTTGTCAGTGAGTGTAACCCCTCCTTTTTCCAACTGTTAGAGACCAAGCCTGCACTGAATAAATTCACAAAATTCAAGCTTGATGTGTAGTCAGTAGTCCTACAGCCCCACCCTCTTCTTATCCGCCTAACGAGAAGGAGAACAACAACAAAAAAAAAACACAAAACAAAAAAAATCAAGAATGTCGAGACTAAAGAGCGTCTGTGTTTTTGTCTCACCACGCGCCAGAGCCGGGACTGTAGCTCTTGTGGTGTTTACGAGGACATGAGTACCACAGCACAGAAAACTGTGTCCATCAACTCAGAAATTAGCGAGAACGGAGCGGACGCGATACCGAGTCGAGCTAACTCGTTCTGGTCCGCTACAGGCCTGACCGACCTGCGTGTCTGTCTGTGATTGTGTGTGAGAGTGCGAGCAGGAGAGGTGACCACTGTTAATGTACAGCCTAATGTCGATGATGATGCTTCTCATGTGCACAGTATCATATGCTGGAGATGTACACAACCACATGTGCTGGGAATAAATGATTTCATAACTTTCGCTGGTGTGCTGCTTCGTTATTACAGCGAAGAGGTAAATGTGTGACTACAACTGCTGGACAAACTGATGTTGTCATCGCTGTGTAGTTCTTAAAGGTGTAATTTGATGTTTTCCTTCTATTAAGTCAAGTAGTTAAAAAAGAACAGTGAAAATAGATGCAGCAGAAGAAGGAATTACAGGCTTCACCTCCTTTTGAACCACATATTTTATAAGTTATGTTATTTATATTTACCTGCAAACCTGATGAGTGTTTTCTCAGACTTTATAAAGCCTCTACACAGACGACACTTGTTGATGAAGGCTGATTAATACGTCTAATAAACAAAAACAGTGGGGGGAGGTAAATACATACTTGCATACAAAGTTGAGATGCTTGTACTTTAGCTGAGTCTTTCCATTGCTTCTCCATGACATTACAGAAGGAAATATTGTACATTTTTCTCCACTATGTTTATGTGACAGCATCAGGTTAATTACAAATTCAGGTTTTTGCGCAAAAATCCTAAGAAATGTATAAAATATTGTTTTGTTTTAAATTAAACTACCCCAACAGTTTATGCAATTACAGCTAGACTGATTAGTTGATAAATCAATTAGTGAGTTGGCAGAAAATTATTCTTTTAAAAACAGTTTAGAGCACTTTCTTTCTATCCATCCATCCATCATCTATAGGGTCGTGGGGGGCTGGAGTCTATTCCAGCTGGCTTAGGGTGAAGGCAGGGGACACCCTGGACAGGTCACCAGTCTATCACAGGGCTACACTTAGAGACAGACAACCAAGCACACTCACATTCACACCTACAGACAATTTAGAATCACCAATTAACCTCAGCATGTTTTTGGACTGTGTGGGAGGAAGCCGGAGAACCTGGAGAGAACCCACGCTGCACGGAGAGAACATGCAAACTCCATGCAGAAAGATCCCGGGTGCCCCCACTGGGACACGAACCGGCGAACTTCTTGCTGCGAGGTAACAGAGCTAACCAACCTTGCAGCCCCATTTTCTTTCTATTTTCTGAATTTTTACAAACCAAATAATCGATAAGTTATTGGAGGAAATAATCCTAAATTTACCCACAATGAAAATAATATTTGCAATCTGATAGAAAATAGTTTAAAATGAGCTAAACCCCAAACAACTGCAACAATAACATCCTGCTTCTACATTAATGTATGAGTCATAACAATGTAATTACATAATATGTAAATGCACAACAGTCATTGGGGATTTTTTTTTTTTTTTGCATTGATTTCTCTTACAGTAGTACAATTGCTTACTTTTACACAGGTAATATTATTTTTTTCACAGAGTATTTTTACACTGTGGTATGAGTACTTGTACTTAAAGGTTTTTCCATCTTGCAGCATCAAGGGCCTTCTTCTCAGCTATATCTGATTTGCTTTTTATTTAATCATAAACTAAAGAGCATCTGTAAAATAGTAGGTTGAAATACAAAGTACTTTCCAAGATAACTTTTCTTTTATAAAACAATTCCATTGATCCACTTTTATCCTGTTTCTTTTTCTTTCTTTTTCTTTTCTCATCTTGAAATTTGAGGTTATGTTTAGATGACAATATCTCCTGAACTGGACAATCTGATCTCTTGTTTATCCACTTTTTTTTAAAGCAATCATCAATCTAATTGAGTTTTTTTTTCTTTTCATATGAAAACACTTCCTGGCTATACAAGAAAATAATATTTGCGCTACCCATTTAACAACAAAGTGAAGCCGTCTCTTGTGGTTTTGCGTGACATCAAAGGTGACAGTGCAAATCAGCAGCCTTTTGTCGTGGGATGATTAAATGACGCTACGTACGTCTCATAGTTTGTTGGGCAGATTGAAAGTGCGAAACATCTGCCTGAGATCCCCCGAAGCAGATGTTTAGGACTCAGAAACGTGCTAATTTTCACTCAAGCTTTGTTTAGTTTTTTTTTGGTGGTATCAGTTGCTGAATTACACCTGGGATAAAGAGAGAATACAGCTGTTTCCAATTAATTTGCATACAGGACAGAAATGTACCTGCATCCTGGACAGCTGCAAACAGCTGGTAGTTCACACCTGAGTGTCTCAGAGGGCTTGTCAGTCAGCGTGTGCTTGCTCAGGTCACCCAGTTGCTTTTTTTTGCTAATAGACTTTTTAATTTGTCCATCTGGGTGAACAATCATAACTGCATATTTGATCACCAACTAGACACAAGATCCCCTGAAACTCTAAACCCCTAACTGGGATCCTCAAACCCCAAGTTCACTGTGTTGCAGCTGTTTGGTGGTGTTTTTAATTAACAGCTTAACATATGTAACATTGTGCAGGAGTTTAGAAATATGCACTGCTGCAGCATAAATATAAACTGACATAATAAGGCCTTACGGATACGTCCTGTTTTATCAACTGATCTTCACAAATGATCTTAAACAGTGTACCTGTGTATGTTTAACACCTTAGACATTAAAGTTGATATAATGGAGAGGTTATATGATGAATACAGGCAATACAAACAGCTGTTTCTTTGGTCTGGATGACTTTCAGCGCCTGACATTAGTTCTGTATCACAGACTGAATGATTTTAAGATGAACTACCAAACGTGTTCTGATGACAAAATGAGTAACAGTCAAAGAAAATAATAATAATGCTGAGCTAACCTCAACATCTTCTACAACTGGTTCACATGAATGGACCTCGGAGTGATCTTGTTTTCACTGTCGTATCTGTGAAGCCATTTTAAGAGTTCAATATCTCAGGAAATATAAATCACAGAGGAATGAAATTTGGTGAGGACACGGACAAAAGAGACTCTTGTGGATGGTTTTCCAATAGTTTGAACAAAAAAAGTTGGGAAAAAAAATGGAGTTTGAGGAAAGAAGCCCCCGCTCAAACTGTAGCTTTGCTAATGTTAAATATGATGATAAATTGTTTAAACCATAATTTAATACAGAAACATAACAGCTAACTAGCAGTAAAAATGTATTATTTTCAGTCTAAAACTACCTGACTGTAGGTTAAGCTGGTAACGCTATGCTGCATTAGCTTGTTGTCGTGCTGGCTCGCCAGCTTGAATGTAAATGAATTAGCAGGAATCAAAAGGTTAAAAAACAAAAATGTTGTTTTTTATTTAATAATCTGCTGGAAAACGTTATCTCTGTATCCTCGCTTTCATGACAGTTCTGGAGATACTGAATTCGTAAAATGGCTTCCAAGATAAGCTGCCTTTTTTGTTGTTTTTGCAAGTGAAATGAAAAAAATATGTCCAGGTCTGAAATCCCAGAATATTTTACAGAAGTTAGTTTTGGGTTTCAAATAGCAAAAATAAGTAATCTCTGAACAAAACCTGAGTGAATTCTGACTGACTGTGAACATATTGAATACTACTTTTCTTTCAAGGTAGCAATGGTCCAGTCATTGTAACAGGATTATAAAGTCGACGAAAATCTGTGTTTCCTTTTATCGCCAGTGTAGACAACAGTGAAGGCGCTGATGTCCAGAAGAAGAAGAAGAAGAAGAAGAAGAAGAAGAAGAAGAAGAAGAAGAAGAAGAAGAAGAAGGCACCTTGGTGGCATCGGTGGTTGCCATGTTTTCACAAGGTCTGTTCTAAAGAGCTGAATGCAGCAAGTATTATCACTGTTACAGGAACATGTGCAGTCTGAATGGTATCCATCATGCAGAAACACTCACTATGTACTTTATTTTTGCTCTGGTAACTGTCTTCTTCTGTGTTCCTAATAGAAACAGGTGGAGTCTCCACTGGATATGGATGAAGCTCAGAAAAGCACCAATCTGAGGCCACCACGGTCGACTCGGGTGACGAGTGGACAGATGGCGAATCAGACTGGTTGTTTGAAACCGGTTGACTTTTCTCCAGTGACGACAGCAGTGACCAGGAGTCAAACACTGAAGTCGCTGCAGAAAGTAGTGCACCGATTTCAAGGCAAGCAGCTCCAGCGGGACATGGTGGGAACCTGCCAGCCGAATCCACCATCTTCGGCCTTTTGAATTCCACCAGCGCCAAAACCCTCTGCAGTGAGGAGCTCGTCTGCCTCGGGTAAGACCCAGCAAAGACAGTCATATACATCCAAGTATTATAAAATTTTATAGATCTATAAGTCAGATTATAGTCCATTAATCTTCATGTTTGAAGTCCAGCTGAAACATGTATAAATAAAGACAACGAGTCCTAGTCTGACTTGCTACATGAGCTCCACCCTGCAAGGCCTCCTGAATCTGATTGATTTCTTTTAGGAGGTCTACAACCTGCAGCAGGTTGGGATTTCTCCCCTGTGAGCTCAGACCATCAGAGGAAATTCAGATCAGACTGTTTTTGAGTTGAACTCAGACTTCCAGGACAGTCAAAAAGTTACTACACTGTTTATGTACAGCTCGCAGCCTGGTACCACACTCATCTCTGCTGAACTAGTTCTACGGTTTTTGTCAAATGTTTGCCTTGTGAAACAGTTTTTTCTGTACTATTCTGTGCAGGATGCTCATGAGTTCCTCGGCTGTGTGCTGGACACAATAAGATCTTTGTGCTTGGACCTGCAGGCAGCAGCAGCTGACATGGGCATCACTTACACCTGCCCTGTTGGTGCTCACATTTCCTTTGAAATGTTGAACACCAGGACCTGCAAGGGGTAAGAATACACTGACACACACATTTAGTTGTTTTTTGTTGTTTTTTTAAATCTGGGATTGAACTGAAGCTTTAACCCTCTGAACCCCAACACTTGGTGGCAAGTTTTGAACTGAATGGTATCTGTCTATTTAAAAACAGCCAAAACGACTTTTGACGAAATGAATTTTTAATGACAACAAACTGTAAAGA